>NW_027468911.1:5164562-5468360 GCF_051014615.1 Bombus vancouverensis nearcticus
TTATATGGGATGACGTTATAACGCATTACGTAATGTGGGATGACGTTATAACGTATTACGTTATGTGGGTCGACGTTATAACGTATTGCGTTATATGGGATGACGTTATAACGTATTACGTTGTATGGGATGACGTTATAACGTATTACGTTATATGGGAAGACGTTATAACGTATTGCGTTATATGGTATGACGTTATAACGTATTACGTTATATGGGATGACGTTATAACGTATTACGTTATATGGGATGACGTTATAACGCATTACGTAATATGGGATGATGTTATAACGTATTACGTTATGTGGGACGACGTTATAACGTATTGCGTCATATGGGATGACGCTATAACGTATTACGTTATATGGCATGACGTTTTTACGTAATACGTTATGTGGTATGACGTTATAACTTAATAGGTTATATCGTATGACGTTATACCGAATTACGTTATACGGTATGACGTTATAACGTAAATAGATTATATGGTATGACGTTATACCGTATTACGTTATATGGGACGACGATATAACGTATTGCGTTATATGGGATGACGTTATAACGTATTACGTTATATGGGATGACGTTATAACGTATTACGTTATATGGGATGACGTTATAACGTAATAGGTTATATGGTATGACGTTATAAAGTAAATAGGTTATATGGTATGACGTTATACCGAGTCACGTTATATGGTATGACGTTATAACGTAAATGGGTTATATGGTATGACGTTATATCGTATTACGTTATATGGGATGACGTTATACCGAATTACGTTATACGGTATGACGTTATAACGTAAATAGGTTATATGGTATGACGTTATACCGTATTACGTTATATGGGATGACGTTATAACGCATTACGTAATGTGGGATGACGTTATAACGTATTACGTTATGTGGGTCGACGTTATAACGTATTGCGTTATATGGGATGACGTTATAACGTATTACGTTGTATGGGATGACGTTATAACGTAAATAGGTTATATGGTATGACGTTATACCGTATTACGTTATATGGGATGACGTTATAACGCATTACGTAATATGGGATGACGTTATAACGTACTACGTTATATGGGATGACGTTATAACGTATTACGTTATATGGGATGACGTTATAACGTAATAGGTTATATGGTATGACGTTATAAAGTAAATAGGTTATATGGTATGACGTTATACCGAGTCACGTTATATGGTATGACGTTATAACGTAAATGGGTTATATGGTATGACGTTATATCGTATTACGTTATATGGGATGACGTTATACCGAATTACGTTATACGGTATGACGTTATAACGTAAATAGGTTATATGGTATGACATTATACCGTATTACGTTATATGGGATGACGTTATAACGCATTACGTAATATGGGATGACGTTATAACGTACTACGTTATATAGGATGACGTTATAACGTATTACGTTATATGGGATGACGTTATAACGTAATAGGTTATATGGTATGACGTTATAAAGTAAATAGGTTATATGGTATGACGTTATACCGAGTCACGTTATATGGTATGACGTTATAACGTAAATGGGTTATATGGTATGACGTTATATCGTATTACGTTATATGGGATGACGTTATACCGAATTACGTTATACGGTATGACGTTATAACGTAAATAGGTTATATGGTATGACGTTATACCGTATTACGTTATATGGGATGACGTTATAACGCATTACGTAATGTGGGATGACGTTATAACGTATTACGTTATGTGGGTCGACGTTATAACGTATTGCGTTATATGGGATGACGTTATAACGTATTACGTTGTATGGGATGACGTTATAACGTATTACGTTATATGGGAAGACGTTATAACGTATTGCGTTATATGGTATGACGTTATAACGTATTACGTTATATGGGATGACGTTATAACGTATTACGTTATATGGGATGACGTTATAACGCATTACGTAATATGGGATGATGTTATAACGTATTACGTTATGTGGGACGACGTTATAACGTATTGCGTCATATGGGATGACGCTATAACGTATTACGTTATATGGCATGACGTTTTTACGTAATACGTTATGTGGTATGACGTTATAACTTAATAGGTTATATCGTATGACGTTATACCGAATTACGTTATACGGTATGACGTTATAACGTAAATAGATTATATGGTATGACGTTATACCGTATTACGTTATATGGGACGACGATATAACGTATTGCGTTATATGGGATGACGTTATAACGTATTACGTTATGTGGGACGACGTTATAACGTATTGCGTTATACGGGATGATGTTATAACGTATTACGTTATATGGGATGACGTTATAACGTAATAGGTTATATGGCATGACGCTATAACGTAATACGTTATATGGTATGACGTTATAACGTAAATAGATTATATGGTAAGACGTTATACCGTATTACGTTATGTGGGACGACGATATAACGTATTGCGTTATATGGGATGACGTTATAACGTAATGCGTTATATGGGATGACGTTATAACGTATTACGTTATATGGGAAGACGTTATAACGCATTACGTTATATGGGATAACGTTATAACGTATTACGTTATATGGAATACCGTTACAACGTATTAGGTTATATGGTATGACGCTATAACGTATTACGTTATATGGCATGACGTTATAACGTAATACGTTATATGGTATGACGTTAATACGTAAATAGGTTATATGGTATGACGTTATACCGAAATACGTTATATGGTATGACATTTTAACGTAAATAGGTTATATGGGATGACGTTATACCGTATTACGTTATATGGGATGACGTTATAACGTATTACGTTATATGGGATGACGTTATAATTATTACGTTATATGCGATGACGTTATAACGTAATAGGTTATATGGTATGACGTTATACCTTAATAGGTTATATCGTATGACGTTATACCGAATTACGTTATATGGTATGACGTTATAACGTAAATAGGTTATATGGTATGACGTTATACCGTATTACGTTATATGGGATGACGTTATAACGCATTACGTAATATGGGATGACGTTATAACGTATTACGTTATGTGGGTCGACGTTATAACGTATTGCGTTATATGGGATGACGTTATAACGTATTACGTTGTATGGGATGACGTTATAACGTATTATGTTATATGGGAAGACGTTATAACGTATTGCGTTATATGGTATGACGTTATAACGTATTACGTTATATGGGATGACGTTATAACGTATTACGTTATATGGGATGACGTTATAACTTAATAGGTTATATCGTATGACGTTATACCGAATTACGTTATATGGTATGACGTTATAACGTAAATAGGTTATATGGTATGACGTTATACCGTATTACGTTATATGGGATGACGTTATAACGCATTACGTAATATGGGATGACGTTATAACGTACTACGTTATATGGGATGACGTTATAACGTATTACGTTATATGGGATGACGTTATAACGTACTACGTTATATGGGATGACGTTATAACGTATTACGTTATATGGGATGACGTTATAACGTAATAGGTTATATGGTATGACGTTATAAAGTAAATAGGTTATATGGTATGACGTTATACCGAACTACGTTATATGGTATGACGTTATAACGTAAATAGGTTATACGGTATGACGTTTTACCGTATTACGTTATATGGGATGACGTTATAACGCATTCCGTAATATGGGATGACGTTATAACGTATTATGTTATGTGGGACGACGTTATAACGTATTGCGTTATACGGGATGATGTTATAACGTATTACGTTATATGGGATGACGTTGTAACGTAATAGGTTATATGGTATAACGTTATAACGTATTACGTTGTATGGTATGACGTTATAACGTAAATAGGTTATATGGTATGACGTTATACCGTATTACGTTATATGGTATGACGTTATAACGTCATAGGTTATACGGTATGACGTTATTACGTAATACGTCATATGGTATGACGTTATAACGTATTACGTAATATGGGACGACGTTATAACGCATTACGTTATGTGGGATGACGTTATAACGTATTACGTTATATGGGATGACGTTATAACGTATTACGTTATATGGGATGACGTTATAATTATTACGTTATATGCGATGACGTTATAACGTAATAGGTTATATGGTATGACGTTATACCTTAATAGGTTATATCGTATGACGTTATACCGAATTACGTTATATGGTATGACGTTATAACGTAAATAGGTTATATGGTATGACGTTATACCGTATTACGTTATATGGGATGACGTTATAACGCATTACGTAATATGGGATGACGTTATAACGTATTACGTTATGTGGGTCGACGTTATAACGTATTGCGTTATATGGGATGACGTTATAACGTATTACGTTGTATGGGATGACGTTATAACGTATTATGTTATATGGGAAGACGTTATAACGTATTGCGTTATATGGTATGACGTTATAACGTATTACGTTATATGGGATGACGTTATAACGTATTACGTTATATGGGATGACGTTATAACTTAATAGGTTATATCGTATGACGTTATACCGAATTACGTTATATGGTATGACGTTATAACGTAAATAGGTTATATGGTATGACGTTATACCGTATTACGTTATATGGGATGACGTTATAACGCATTACGTAATATGGGATGACGTTATAACGTACTACGTTATATGGGATGACGTTATAACGTATTACGTTATATGGGATGACGTTATAACGTACTACGTTATATGGGATGACGTTATAACGTATTACGTTATATGGGATGACGTTATAACGTAATAGGTTATATGGTATGACGTTATAAAGTAAATAGGTTATATGGTATGACGTTATACCGAACTACGTTATATGGTATGACGTTATAACGTAAATAGGTTATACGGTATGACGTTTTACCGTATTACGTTATATGGGATGACGTTATAACGCATTCCGTAATATGGGATGACGTTATAACGTATTATGTTATGTGGGACGACGTTATAACGTATTGCGTTATACGGGATGATGTTATAACGTATTACGTTATATGGGATGACGTTGTAACGTAATAGGTTATATGGTATAACGTTATAACGTATTACGTTGTATGGTATGACGTTATAACGTAAATAGGTTATATGGTATGACGTTATACCGTATTACGTTATATGGTATGACGTTATAACGTCATAGGTTATACGGTATGACGTTATTACGTAATACATCATATGGTATGACGTTATAACGTATTACGTAATATGGGACGACGTTATAACGCATTACGTTATGTGGGATGACGTTATAACGTATTACGTTATATGGAATACCGTTATAACGTATTAGGTTATATGGTATGACGCTATAACGTATTACGATATATGGCATGACGTTATAACGTATTACGTTATATGGGATGACGTTATAACGTAATAGGTTATATGGTATGACGTTATACCGTATTACGTTATATGGGATGACGTTATAACGTATTACGTAATATGGGGTGACGTTAAAACATAGTACGTTATATGGGCTGACGTTATAACGTATTGCGTTATATGGGATGACGTTATAACGTACTACGTTATATGGGATGACGTTATAACGTATTACGTTATATGGGATGACGTTATAACGTATTACGTTATATGGGATGACGTTATAACTTAATAGGTTATATCGTATGACGTTATACCGAATTACGTTATATGGTATGACGTTATAACGTAAATAGGTTATATGGTACGACGTTATACCGTATTACGTTATATGGGATGACGTTATAACGCATTACGTAATATGGGATGACGTTATAACGTGATAGGTTATATGGTATGACGTTATACCGTATTACGTTATATGGGATGACGTTATAACGCATTACGTAATATGGGATGACGTTATAACGTATTACGTTATGTGGGTCGACGTTATGACGTATTGCGTTATATGGGATGACGTTATAACGTATTACGTTGTATGGGATGACGTTATAACGTATTATGTTATATGGGAAGACGTTATAACGTATTGCGTTATATGGTATGACGTTATAACGTATTACGTTATATGGGATGACGTTATAACGTATTACGTTATATGGGATGACGTTATAACGTAATAGGTTATATGGTATGACGTTATAAAGTAAATAGGTTATATGGTATGACGTTATACCGAATTACGTTATATGGTATGACGTTATAACGTAAATAGTTTATATGGTATGACGTTATACCGTATTACGTTATATGGGATGACGTTATAACGCATTACGTAATATGGGATGACGTTATAACGTATTACGTTATGTGGGACGACGTTATAACGTACTACGTTATATGGGATGACGTTATAACGTATTACGTTATATGGGATGACGTTATAACGTATTACGTTATATGGGATGACGTTATAACGTAATAGGTTATATGGTATGACGTTATAAAGTAAATAGGTTATATGGTATGACGTTATACCGAACTACGTTATATGGTATGACGTTATAACGTAAATAGGTTATACGGTATGACGTTTTACCGTATTACGTTATATGGGATGACGTTATAACGCATTCCGTAATATGGGATGACGTTATAACGTATTATGTTATGTGGGACGACGTTATAACGTATTGCGTTATACGGGATGATGTTATAACGTATTACGTTATATGGGATGACGTTGTAACGTAATAGGTTATATGGTATAACGTTATAACGTATTACGTTGTATGGTATGACGTTATAACGTAAATAGGTTATATGGTATGACGTTATACCGTATTACGTTATATGGTATGACGTTATAACGTCATAGGTTATACGGTATGACGTTATTACGTAATACGTCATATGGTATGACGTTATAACGTATTACGTAATATGGGACGACGTTATAACGCATTACGTTATGTGGGATGACGTTATAACGTATTACGTTATATGGGATGACGTTATAACGTATTACGTTATATGGGATGACGTTATAATTATTACGTTATATGCGATGACGTTATAACGTAATAGGTTATATGGTATGACGTTATACCTTAATAGGTTATATCGTATGACGTTATACCGAATTACGTTATATGGTATGACGTTATAACGTAAATAGGTTATATGGTATGACGTTATACCGTATTACGTTATATGGGATGACGTTATAACGCATTACGTAATATGGGATGACGTTATAACGTATTACGTTATGTGGGTCGACGTTATAACGTATTGCGTTATATGGGATGACGTTATAACGTATTACGTTGTATGGGATGACGTTATAACGTATTATGTTATATGGGAAGACGTTATAACGTATTGCGTTATATGGTATGACGTTATAACGTATTACGTTATATGGGATGACGTTATAACGTATTACGTTATATGGGATGACGTTATAACTTAATAGGTTATATCGTATGACGTTATACCGAATTACGTTATATGGTATGACGTTATAACGTAAATAGGTTATATGGTATGACGTTATACCGTATTACGTTATATGGGATGACGTTATAACGCATTACGTAATATGGGATGACGTTATAACGTACTACGTTATATGGGATGACGTTATAACGTATTACGTTATATGGGATGACGTTATAACGTACTACGTTATATGGGATGACGTTATAACGTATTACGTTATATGGGATGACGTTATAACGTAATAGGTTATATGGTATGACGTTATAAAGTAAATAGGTTATATGGTATGACGTTATACCGAACTACGTTATATGGTATGACGTTATAACGTAAATAGGTTATACGGTATGACGTTTTACCGTATTACGTTATATGGGATGACGTTATAACGCATTCCGTAATATGGGATGACGTTATAACGTATTATGTTATGTGGGACGACGTTATAACGTATTGCGTTATACGGGATGATGTTATAACGTATTACGTTATATGGGATGACGTTGTAACGTAATAGGTTATATGGTATAACGTTATAACGTATTACGTTGTATGGTATGACGTTATAACGTAAATAGGTTATATGGTATGACGTTATACCGTATTACGTTATATGGTATGACGTTATAACGTCATAGGTTATACGGTATGACGTTATTACGTAATACATCATATGGTATGACGTTATAACGTATTACGTAATATGGGACGACGTTATAACGCATTACGTTATGTGGGATGACGTTATAACGTATTACGTTATATGGAATACCGTTATAACGTATTAGGTTATATGGTATGACGCTATAACGTATTACGATATATGGCATGACGTTATAACGTATTACGTTATATGGGATGACGTTATAACGTAATAGGTTATATGGTATGACGTTATACCGTATTACGTTATATGGGATGACGTTATAACGTATTACGTAATATGGGGTGACGTTAAAACATAGTACGTTATATGGGCTGACGTTATAACGTATTGCGTTATATGGGATGACGTTATAACGTACTACGTTATATGGGATGACGTTATAACGTATTACGTTATATGGGATGACGTTATAACGTATTACGTTATATGGGATGACGTTATAACTTAATAGGTTATATCGTATGACGTTATACCGAATTACGTTATATGGTATGACGTTATAACGTAAATAGGTTATATGGTACGACGTTATACCGTATTACGTTATATGGGATGACGTTATAACGCATTACGTAATATGGGATGACGTTATAACGTGATAGGTTATATGGTATGACGTTATACCGTATTACGTTATATGGGATGACGTTATAACGCATTACGTAATATGGGATGACGTTATAACGTATTACGTTATGTGGGTCGACGTTATGACGTATTGCGTTATATGGGATGACGTTATAACGTATTACGTTGTATGGGATGACGTTATAACGTATTATGTTATATGGGAAGACGTTATAACGTATTGCGTTATATGGTATGACGTTATAACGTATTACGTTATATGGGATGACGTTATAACGTATTACGTTATATGGGATGACGTTATAACGTAATAGGTTATATGGTATGACGTTATAAAGTAAATAGGTTATATGGTATGACGTTATACCGAATTACGTTATATGGTATGACGTTATAACGTAAATAGTTTATATGGTATGACGTTATACCGTATTACGTTATATGGGATGACGTTATAACGCATTACGTAATATGGGATGACGTTATAACGTATTACGTTATGTGGGACGACGTTATAACGTACTACGTTATATGGGATGACGTTATAACGTATTACGTTATATGGGATGACGTTATAACGTATTACGTTATATGGGATGACGTTATAACGTAATAGGTTATATGGTATGACGTTATAAAGTAAATAGGTTATATGGTATGACGTTATACCGAACTACGTTATATGGTATGACGTTATAACGTAAATAGGTTATACGGTATGACGTTTTACCGTATTACGTTATATGGGATGACGTTATAACGCATTCCGTAATATGGGATGACGTTATAACGTATTATGTTATGTGGGACGACGTTATAACGTATTGCGTTATACGGGATGATGTTATAACGTATTACGTTATATGGGATGACGTTGTAACGTAATAGGTTATATGGTATAACGTTATAACGTATTACGTTGTATGGTATGACGTTATAACGTAAATAGGTTATATGGTATGACGTTATACCGTATTACGTTATATGGTATGACGTTATAACGTCATAGGTTATACGGTATGACGTTATTACGTAATACGTCATATGGTATGACGTTATAACGTATTACGTAATATGGGACGACGTTATAACGCATTACGTTATGTGGGATGACGTTATAACGTATTACGTTATATGGGATGACGTTATAACGTATTACGTTATATGGGATGACGTTATAATTATTACGTTATATGCGATGACGTTATAACGTAATAGGTTATATGGTATGACGTTATACCTTAATAGGTTATATCGTATGACGTTATACCGAATTACGTTATATGGTATGACGTTATAACGTAAATAGGTTATATGGTATGACGTTATACCGTATTACGTTATATGGGATGACGTTATAACGCATTACGTAATATGGGATGACGTTATAACGTATTACGTTATGTGGGTCGACGTTATAACGTATTGCGTTATATGGGATGACGTTATAACGTATTACGTTGTATGGGATGACGTTATAACGTATTATGTTATATGGGAAGACGTTATAACGTATTGCGTTATATGGTATGACGTTATAACGTATTACGTTATATGGGATGACGTTATAACGTATTACGTTATATGGGATGACGTTATAACTTAATAGGTTATATCGTATGACGTTATACCGAATTACGTTATATGGTATGACGTTATAACGTAAATAGGTTATATGGTATGACGTTATACCGTATTACGTTATATGGGATGACGTTATAACGCATTACGTAATATGGGATGACGTTATAACGTACTACGTTATATGGGATGACGTTATAACGTATTACGTTATATGGGATGACGTTATAACGTACTACGTTATATGGGATGACGTTATAACGTATTACGTTATATGGGATGACGTTATAACGTAATAGGTTATATGGTATGACGTTATAAAGTAAATAGGTTATATGGTATGACGTTATACCGAACTACGTTATATGGTATGACGTTATAACGTAAATAGGTTATACGGTATGACGTTTTACCGTATTACGTTATATGGGATGACGTTATAACGCATTCCGTAATATGGGATGACGTTATAACGTATTATGTTATGTGGGACGACGTTATAACGTATTGCGTTATACGGGATGATGTTATAACGTATTACGTTATATGGGATGACGTTGTAACGTAATAGGTTATATGGTATAACGTTATAACGTATTACGTTGTATGGTATGACGTTATAACGTAAATAGGTTATATGGTATGACGTTATACCGTATTACGTTATATGGTATGACGTTATAACGTCATAGGTTATACGGTATGACGTTATTACGTAATACATCATATGGTATGACGTTATAACGTATTACGTAATATGGGACGACGTTATAACGCATTACGTTATGTGGGATGACGTTATAACGTATTACGTTATATGGAATACCGTTATAACGTATTAGGTTATATGGTATGACGCTATAACGTATTACGATATATGGCATGACGTTATAACGTATTACGTTATATGGGATGACGTTATAACGTAATAGGTTATATGGTATGACGTTATACCGTATTACGTTATATGGGATGACGTTATAACGTATTACGTAATATGGGGTGACGTTAAAACATAGTACGTTATATGGGCTGACGTTATAACGTATTGCGTTATATGGGATGACGTTATAACGTACTACGTTATATGGGATGACGTTATAACGTATTACGTTATATGGGATGACGTTATAACGTATTACGTTATATGGGATGACGTTATAACTTAATAGGTTATATCGTATGACGTTATACCGAATTACGTTATATGGTATGACGTTATAACGTAAATAGGTTATATGGTACGACGTTATACCGTATTACGTTATATGGGATGACGTTATAACGCATTACGTAATATGGGATGACGTTATAACGTGATAGGTTATATGGTATGACGTTATACCGTATTACGTTATATGGGATGACGTTATAACGCATTACGTAATATGGGATGACGTTATAACGTATTACGTTATGTGGGTCGACGTTATGACGTATTGCGTTATATGGGATGACGTTATAACGTATTACGTTGTATGGGATGACGTTATAACGTATTATGTTATATGGGAAGACGTTATAACGTATTGCGTTATATGGTATGACGTTATAACGTATTACGTTATATGGGATGACGTTATAACGTATTACGTTATATGGGATGACGTTATAACGTAATAGGTTATATGGTATGACGTTATAAAGTAAATAGGTTATATGGTATGACGTTATACCGAATTACGTTATATGGTATGACGTTATAACGTAAATAGTTTATATGGTATGACGTTATACCGTATTACGTTATATGGGATGACGTTATAACGCATTACGTAATATGGGATGACGTTATAACGTATTACGTTATGTGGGACGACGTTATAACGTACTACGTTATATGGGATGACGTTATAACGTATTACGTTATATGGGATGACGTTATAACGTATTACGTTATATGGGATGACGTTATAACTTAATAGGTTATATCGTATGACGTTATACCGAATTACGTTATATGGGCTGACGTTATAACGTATTGCGTTATATGGTATGACGTTATAACGTATTACGTTATATGGGATGACGTTATAACGTATTACGTTATATGGGATGACGTTATAACTTAATAGGTTATATCGTATGACATTATACCGAATTACGTTATATGGTATGACGTGATAACGTAATGCGTTATATGGTATGACGTTATAACGTCATAGGTTATACGGTATGACGTTATAACGTAATAGGTTATATGGCATGACGCTATAACGTAATACGTTATATGGTATAACGTTATAACGTAAATAGATTATATGGTATGACGTTATACCGTATTACGTTATATGGTATGACGTTATAACGCACTACGTAATATGGGATGACGTTATAACGTATTACGTTATGTGGGACGACGTTATAACGTATTGCGTTATATGGTATGACGTTATAACGTCATAGGTTATACGGTATGACGTTATAACGTAATACGTCATATGGTATGACGTTATAACGTATTACATAATATGGGACGACTTTATAACGCATTACGTTATATGGTATGACGTTATACCGTATCACGTTATATGGGATGACGTTATAACGCATTACGTAATATGGGATGACGTTATAACGTAATAGGTTATATGGTATGACGTTATACCGTATTACGTTATATGGGATGACGTTATAACGTATTACGTAATATGGGGTGACGTTATAACATATTACGTTATATGGGCTGACGTTATAACGTAATAGGTTATATGGTATAAAATTATAACTTATTACGTCGTATAGTGTGACGTTCTAACATAATATTTTATATGGTATGACGGTATAACGTAATACGTTATATGGGATGACGTTATAACGTATTACGTTATATGGGATGACGTTATAACGTTTTACGTTATATGGTATGACGTTATAACGTATTACGTTATGTGGTTCGACGTTATAACGTATTGCGTTATATGTGATGACGTTATAACGTACTACGTTATATGGGATGACGTTATAACGTATTACGTTATATGGGATGACGTTATAACGTAATAGGTTATATGGTATGACGTTATAAAGTAAATAGGTTATATGGTATGACGTTATACCGAATTACGTTATATGGTATGACGTTATAACGTAAATAGTTTATATGGTATGACGTTATACCGTATTACGTTATATGGGATGACGTTATAACGCATTACGTAATATGGGATGACGTTATAACGTATTACGTTATGTGGGACGACGTTATAACGTATTGCGTTATATGGGATGACGTTATAACATATTGCGTTATATGGGATGACGCTATAACGTATTACGTTATATGGCATGACGTTATTACGTAATACGTTATGTGGTATGACGTTATAACGTTAATAGGTTATATGGTATGTCGTTATACCGAATTACGTTATATGGTATGACGTTATAACGTAAATAGGTTATATGGTATGACGTTATACCGTATTACGTTAGATGGGATGACGTTATAACGCATTACGTTATATGGGATTACGTTATAACGGATTACGTTATATGGGACGACGTTATAACTTATTGCGTTATATGGGATGACGTTATAACGTATTACGTTATATGGGATGACGTTATAACGTATTACGTTATATGGTATGACGTTATAACGTATTACGTTATGTGGTTCGACGTTATAACGTATTACGTTATATGGGATGACGTTATAACGTATTACGTAATATGGGGTGACGTTATAACATAGTACGTTATATGGGCTGACGTTATAACGTATTGCGTTATATGGGATAACGTTATAACGTATTACGTTATATGGGAAGACGTTATAACGTATTGCGTTATATGGTATGACGTTATAACATATTACGTTATATGGGATGACATTATAACGTATTACGTAATATGGGATGACGTTATAACGTAATAGGTTATACGGTATAATGTTATAACGTATTACGCTGTATGGTATGACGTTATAACGTAATAGGTTATATGGTATGACGTTATAACGTAATACGTTATATGGTGTGACGTTATAACGTAAATAGGTTATATGGTATGACGTTATACCGTATTACGTTATATGGGATGACGTTATAACGCATTACGTAATATGGGATGACGTTATAACGTATTACGTTATCTGGGACGACGTTATAACGTAATGCGTTATATGGGATGACGTTATAACGTATTACGTTATATGGGATGACGTTATAACGTATTACGTTATATGGCATGACGTTATAACGTAATACGTTATATGGTATGACGTTATAACGTAAATAGGTTATATGGTATGACGTTATACCGTATTACGTTATATGGTATGACGTTATAACGTCATAGGTTATACGGTATGACGTTATTACGTAATACGTCATATGGTATGACGTTATAACGTATTACGTAATATGGGACGACGTTATAACGCATTACGTTATGTGGGATGACGTTATAACGTATTACGTTATATGGAATACCGTTATAACGTATTAGGTTATATGGTATGACGCTATAACGTATTACGATATATGGCATGACGTTATAACGTATTACGTTATCTGGGACGACGTTATAACGTAATGCGTTATATGGGATGACGTTATAACGTATTACGTTATATGGGATGACGTTATAACGTATTACGTTATATGGCATGACGTTATAACGTAATACGTTATATGGTATGACGTTATAACGTAATAGGTTATATGGCATGACGCTATAACGTAATACGTTATATGGTATGACGTTATAACGTAAATAGGTTATATGGTATGACGTTATACCGTATTACGTTATATGGGATGACGTTATAACGCATTCCGTAATATGGGATGACGTTATAACGTATTACGTTATGTGGGACGACGTTATAACGTATTGCGTTATACGGGATGATGTTATAACGTATTACGTTATATGGGATGACGTTGTAACGTAATAGGTTATATGGTATAACGTTATAACGTATTACGTTGTATGGTATGACGTTATAACGTAATAGGTTATATGGTATGACGTTATAACGTAATACGTTATATGGTATGACGTTATAACGTCATAGGTTATACGGTATGACGTTATTACGTAATACGTCATATGGTATGACGTTATAACGTATTACGTAATATGGGACGACGTTATAACGCATTACGTTATGTGGGATGACGTTTTAACGTATTACGTTATATGGAATACCGTTATAACGTATTAGGTTATATGGTATGACGCTATAACGTATTACGATATATGGCATGACGTTATAACGTAATGCGTTATATGGTATGACGTTATAACGTCATAGGTTATACGGTATGACGTTATAACGTAATAGGTTATATGGCATGACGCTATAACGTAATACGTTATATGGTATGACGTTATAACGTAAATAGATTATATGGTATGACGTTATACCGTATTACGTTACATGGGATGACGTTATAACGCATTACGTAATATTGGATCACGTTATAACGTATTACGTTATGTGGGACGACGTTATAACGTATTGCGTTATATGGGATGACGTTATAACGTCTTACGTTATATGGGATGATGTTATAACGTATTACGTTATATGGGATGACGTTATAACGTAATAGGTTATATGGTATAACGTTATAACGTATTACGTTATATGGTATGACGTTATAACGTCATAGGTTATACGGTATGACGTTATAACGTAATACGTCATATGGTATGACGTTATAACGTATTACATAATATGGGACGACGTTATAACGCATTACGTTATATGGGATGACGTTATAACGTATTATGTTATATGGAATACCGTTATAACGTATTAGGTTATATGGTATGACGCTATAACGTATTACGTCATATGGCATGACGTTATAACGTATTACGTTATATGGTATGACGTTAATACGTAAATAGGTTATATGGTATGACGTTATACCGAATTACGTTATATGGTATGACATTATAACGTAAATAGGTTATATGGTATGACGTTATAGCGTATTACGTTATATGGGACGACGTTATAACGTATTGCGTTATATGGTATGTCGTTATAACGTATTACGTAATATGGGGTGACGTTATAACATAGTACGTTATATGGGCTGACGTTATAACGTATTGCGTTATATGGGATGACGTTATAACGTACTACGTTATATGGGATGACGTTATAACGTAATAGGTTATATGGGATGACGTTATAACTTAATAGGTTATATCGTATGACGTTATAACGTAATACGTTATATGGTATGACGTTATAACGTAAATAGGTTATATGGTATGACGTTATACCGTATTACGTTATATGGTATGACGTTATAACGTCATAGGTTATACGGTATGACGTTATTACGTAATACGTCATATGGTATGACGTTATAACGTATTACGTAATATGGGACGACGTTATAACGCATTACGTTATGTGGGATGACGTTATAACGTATTACGTTATATGGAATACCGTTATAACGTATTAGGTTATATGGTATGACGCTATAACGTATTACGATATATGGCATGACGTTATAACGTATTACGTTATATGGGATGACGTTATAACATAGTACGTTATATGGGCTGACGTTATAACGTATTGCGTTATATGGTATGACGTTATAACGTATTACGTTATATGGGATGACGTTATAACGTATTACGTTATATGGGATGACGTTATAACTTAATAGGTTACATCGTATGACGTTATACCGAATTACGTTATATGGTATGACGTTATAACGTAAATAGGTTATATGGTATGACGTTATACCGTATTACGTTATATGGGATGACGTTATAACGCATTACGTAATATGGGATGACGTTATAACGTATTACGTTATGTGGGTCGACGTTATAACGTATTGCGTTATATGGGATGACATTATAACGTACTACGTTATATGGGATGACGTTATAACGTATTACGTTATATGGGAAGACGTTATAACGTATTGCGTTATATGGTATGACGTTATAACGTATTACGTTATATGGGATGACGTTATAACTTAATAGGTTATATCGTATGACGTTATACCGAATTACGTTATATGGTATGACGTTATAACGTAAATAGGTTATATGGTATGACGTTGTACCGTATTACGTTATATGGGATGACGTTATAACGCATTACGTAATATGGGATGTCGTTATAACGTATTACGTTATGTGGGTCGACGTTATAACGTATTGCGTTATATGGGATGACGTTATAACGTATTACGTTGTATGGGATGACGTTATAACGTATTATGTTATATGGGAAGACGTTATAACGTATTGCGTTATATGGTATGACGTTATAACGTATTACGTTATATGGGATGACGTTATAACGTATTACGTTATATGGGATGACGTTATAACTTAATAGGTTATATCGTATGACGTTATACCGAATTACGTTATATGGTATGACGTTATAACGTAAATAGGTTATATTATATAGGTTATATTATAGGTTATATGACGTTATACCGTATTACGTTATATGGGATGACGTTATAACGCATTACGTAATATGGGATGACGTCATAACGTACTACGTTATATGGGATGACGTTATAACGTATTACGTTATATGGGATGACGTTATAACGTAATAGGTTATATGGTATGACGTTATAAAGTAAATAGGTTATATGGTATGACGTTATACCGAATCACGTTATATGGTATGACGTTATAACGTAAATGGGTTATATGGTATGACGTTATATCGTATTACGTTATATGGGATGACGTTATAACGCATTACGTAATATGGGATGACGTTATAACGTATTACGTTATGTGGGACGACGTTATAACGTATTGCGTCATATGGGATGACGCTATAACGTATTACGTTATATGGCATGACGTTTTTACGTAATACGTTATGTGGTATGACGTTATAACTTAATAGGTTATATCGTATGACGTTATACCGAATTACGTTATACGGTATGACGTTATAACGTAAATAGGTTATATGGTATGACGTTATACCGTATTACGTTATATGGGATGACGTTATAACGCATTACGTAATATGGGATGACGTTATAACGTATTACGTTATGTGGGTCGACGTTATAACGTATTGCGTTATATGGGATGACGTTATAACGTATTACGTTGTATGGGATGACGTTATAACGTATTACGTTATATGGGAAGACGTTATAACGTATTGCGTTATATGGTATGACGTTATAACGTATTACGTTATATGGGATGACGTTATAACGTATTACGTTATATGGGATGACGTTATAACTTAATAGGTTATATCGTATGACGTTATACCGAATTACGTTATATGGTATGACGTTATAACGTAAATAGGTTATATGGTATGACGTTATACCGTATTACGTTATATGGGATGACGTTATAACGCATTACGTAATATGGGATGACGTTATAACGTATTACGTTATGTGGGTCGACGTTATAATGTATTGCGTTATATGGGATGACGTTATAACGTACTACGTCATATGGGATGACGTTATAACGTATTACGTTATATGGGATGACGTTATAACGTAATAGGTTATATGGTATGACGTTATAAAGTAAATATGTTATATGGTATGACGTTATACCGAATCACGTTATATGGTATGACGTTATAACGTAAATAGGTTATATGGTATGACGTTATATCGTATTACGTTATATGGGATGACGTTATAACGCATTACGTAATATGGGATGACGTTATAACGTATTACGTTATGTGGGACGACGTTATAACGTATTGCGTTATATGGGATGACGTTATAACATATTGCGTTATATGGGATGACGCTATAACGTATTACGTTATATGGCATGACGTTATTACGTAATACGTTATGTGGTATGACGTTATAACGTTAATAGGGTATATGGTATGACGTTATACCGAATTTCGTTATATGGTATGACGTTATAACGTAAATAGGTTATATGGTATGACGCTATACCGTATTACGTTATATGGGATGACGTTATAACGCATTACGTAATATGGGATTACGTTATAACGGATTACGTTATATGGGACGACGTTATAACTTATTGCGTTATATGGGATGACGTTATAACGTATTACGTTATATGGGATGACGTTATAACGTATTACGTTATATGGGAAGACGTTATAACGTATTGCGTTATATGGTATGACGTTATAACGTATTACGTTATATGGAATGACATTGTAACGTATTACGTAATATGGGATGACGTTATAAAATAATAGGTTATACGGTATAACGTTATAACGTATTACGTTGTATGGTATGACGCTATAACGTAATAGGTTATATGGTATGACGTTATAACGTAATACGTTATATGGTATGACGTTATAACGTAAATAGGTTATATGGTATGACGTTATACCGTATTACGTTATATGGGATGACGTTATAACGCATTACGTAATATCGGATGACGTTATAACGTATTACGTTATCTGGGATGACGTTATAACGTAATGCGTTATATGGGATGACGTTATAACGTATTACGTTATATGGGATGACGTTATAACGTATTACGTTATATGGGATGACGTTATAACGTATTACGTTATATGGGAAGACGTTATAACGTATTGCGTTATATGGTATGACGTTATAACGTATTACGTTATATGGGACGACGTTATAACGTATTACGTAATATGGGATGACGTTATAACGTATTACGTTATATGGGATGACGTTATAACGTAATACGTTATATGGTATGACGTTAATACGTAAATAGGTTATATGGTATGACGTCATAACGAATTACGTTATATGGTATGACATTATAACGTAAATAGGTTATATGGTATGACGTTATACCGTATTACGTTATATGGTATGACGTTATAACGTATTGCGTTATATGGGATGACGTTATAACGTATTACGTTATGTGGCATGACGTTATAACGTAATACGTTATATGGTATGACGTTAATACGTAAATAGGTTATATGGTATGACGTTATACCGAATTACGTTATATGGTATGACATTATAACGTAAATAGGTTATATGGTATGACGTTATACCGTATTACGTTATATGGGATGACGTTATAACGTATTACGTTATATGGGATGACGTTATAATTATTACGTTATATGGGATGACGTTATAACGTAATAGGTTATATGGTATGACGTTATAACTTAATAGGTTATATCGTATGACGTTATAGCGAACTACGTTATATGGTATGACGTTATAACGTAAATAGGTTATATGGTATGACGTTATAACGTCTTACGTTATATGGGATGACGTTATAACGTATTACGTTATATGGGATGACGTTATAACGTAATAGGTTATATGGTATAACGTTATAACGTATTGCGTTATATGGTATGACGTTATGACGTAATACGTTATATGGTATGACGTTATAACGTAAATAAGTTATATGGTATGACGTTATAACGTATTACGTTATGTGGGACGACGTTATAACGTATTGCGTTATATGGGATGACGTTATAACGTACTACGTTATATGGGATGACGTTATAACGTATTACGTTATATGGGATGACGTTATAACGTAATAGGTTATATGGTATGACGTTATAAAGTAAATAGGTTATATGGTATGACGTTATACCGAATTACGTTATATGGTATGACGTTATAACGTAAATAGGTTATATGGTATGACGTTATTCCGTATTACGTTATATGGGATGACGTTATAACGCATTACGTAATATGGGATGACGTTATAACGTATTACGTTATGTGGGACGACGTTATGTCGTATTGCGTTATATGGGATGACGTTACAACGTATTACGTTATATGGGATGACGTTATAACGTAATAGGTTATATGGTATAACGTTATAACGTATTACGTTGTATGGTATGACGTTATAACGTAATAGGTTATATGGCATGACGTTATAACGTAATACGTTATATGGTATGACGTTATAACGTAAATAGGTTATATGGTATGACGTTATACCGTATTACGTTATATGGTATGACGTTATAATGTCATAGGTTATACGGTATGACGTTATAACGTAATACGTCATATGGTATGACGTTATAACGTATTACGTAATATGGGACGACGTTATAACGCATTACGTTATGTGGGATGACGTTATAACGTATTACGTTATATGGAATACCGTTATAACGTATTAGGTTATGTGGTATGACGCTATAACGTATTGCGATATGTGGCATGACTTTATAACGTAATGCGTTATATGGTATGACGTTATAACGTCATAGGTTATACGGTATGACGTTATAACGTAATAGGTTATATGGCATGACGCTATAACGTAATACGTTATATGGTATGACGTTATAACGTAAATAGATTATATGGTATGACGTTATACCGTATTACGTTATATGGGATGACGTTATAACGCATTACGTAATATGGGATTACGTTATAACGCATTACGTTATGTGGGACGACGTTATAACGTATTGCGATATATGGGATGACGTTATAACGTATTACGTTATATGGGATGACGTTGTAACGTAATATGTTATATGGTATAACGTTATAACGTATTACGTTGTATGGTATGACGTTATAACGTAATAGGTTATATGGTATGACGTTATAACGTAATACGTTATATGGTATGACGTTATAACGTAAATAGGTTATATGGTATGACGTTATACCGTATTACGTTATATGGTATGACGTTATAACGTATTACGTTATATGGGATGACGTTATAACGTATTACGTTATATGGGATGACGTTATAACGTATTACGTTATATGGGACGACGTTATAACGTATTACGTTATATGGGATGACGTTATAATTATTACGTTATATGGGATGACGTTATAACGTAATAGGTTATATGGTATGACGTTATAACTTAATAGGTTATATCGTATGACGTTATAGCGAACTACGTTATATGGTATGACGTTATAACGTAAATAGGTTATATGGTATGACGTTATAACGTCTTACGTTATATGGGATGACGTTATAACGTATTACGTTATATGGGATGACGTTATAACGTAATAGGTTATATGGTATAACGTTATAACGTATTGCGTTATATGGTATGACGTTATGACGTAATACGTTATATGGTATGACGTTATAACGTAAATAAGTTATATGGTATGACGTTATAACGTATTACGTTATGTGGGACGACGTTATAACGTATTGCGTTATATGGGATGACGTTATAACGTACTACGTTATATGGGATGACGTTATAACGTATTACGTTATATGGGATGACGTTATAACGTAATAGGTTATATGGTATGACGTTATAAAGTAAATAGGTTATATGGTATGACGTTATACCGAATTACGTTATATGGTATGACGTTATAACGTAAATAGGTTATATGGTATGACGTTATTCCGTATTACGTTATATGGGATGACGTTATAACGCATTACGTAATATGGGATGACGTTATAACGTATTACGTTATGTGGGACGACGTTATGTCGTATTGCGTTATATGGGATGACGTTACAACGTATTACGTTATATGGGATGACGTTATAACGTAATAGGTTATATGGTATAACGTTATAACGTATTACGTTGTATGGTATGACGTTATAACGTAATAGGTTATATGGCATGACGTTATAACGTAATACGTTATATGGTATGACGTTATAACGTAAATAGGTTATATGGTATGACGTTATACCGTATTACGTTATATGGTATGACGTTATAATGTCATAGGTTATACGGTATGACGTTATAACGTAATACGTCATATGGTATGACGTTATAACGTATTACGTAATATGGGACGACGTTATAACGCATTACGTTATGTGGGATGACGTTATAACGTATTACGTTATATGGAATACCGTTATAACGTATTAGGTTATGTGGTATGACGCTATAACGTATTGCGATATGTGGCATGACTTTATAACGTAATGCGTTATATGGTATGACGTTATAACGTCATAGGTTATACGGTATGACGTTATAACGTAATAGGTTATATGGCATGACGCTATAACGTAATACGTTATATGGTATGACGTTATAACGTAAATAGATTATATGGTATGACGTTATACCGTATTACGTTATATGGGATGACGTTATAACGCATTACGTAATATGGGATTACGTTATAACGCATTACGTTATGTGGGACGACGTTATAACGTATTGCGATATATGGGATGACGTTATAACGTATTACGTTATATGGGATGACGTTGTAACGTAATATGTTATATGGTATAACGTTATAACGTATTACGTTGTATGGTATGACGTTATAACGTAATAGGTTATATGGTATGACGTTATAACGTAATACGTTATATGGTATGACGTTATAACGTAAATAGGTTATATGGTATGACGTTATACCGTATTACGTTATATGGTATGACGTTATAACGTCATAGGTTATACGGTATGACGTTATTACGTAATACGTCATATGGTATGACGTTATAACGTATTACGTAATATGGGACGACGTTATAACGTATTACGTTATATGGAATACCGTTATAACGTATTAGGTTATGTGGTATGACGCTATAACGTATTGCGATATGTGGCATGACGTTATAACGTAATGCGTTATATGGTATGACGTTATAACGTCATAGGTTATACGGTATGACGTTATAACGTAATAGGTTATATGGCATGACGCTATAACGTAATACGTTATATGGTATGACGTTATGACGTAATACGTTATATGGTATGACGTTATAACGTAAATAAGTTATATGGTATGACGTTATAACGTATTACGTTATGTGGGACGACGTTATAACGTATTGCGTTATATGGGATGACGTTATAACGTACTACGTTATATGGGATGACGTTATAACGTATTACGTTATATGGGATGACGTTATAACGTAATAGGTTATATGGTATGACGTTATAAAGTAAATAGGTTATATGGTATGACGTTATACCGAATTACGTTATATGGTATGACGTTATAACGTAAATAGGTTATATGGTATGACGTTATTCCGTATTACGTTATATGGGATGACGTTATAACGCATTACGTAATATGGGATGACGTTATAACGTATTACGTTATGTGGGACGACGTTATGACGTATTGCGTTATATGGGATGACGTTACAACGTATTACGTTATATGGGATGACGTTATAACGTAATAGGTTATATGGTATAACGTTATAACGTATTACGTTGTATGGTATGACGTTATAACGTAATAGGTTATATGGCATGACGTTATAACGTAATACGTTATATGGTATGACGTTATAACGTAAATAGGTTATATGGTATGACGCTATAACGTATTAAGTTATATGGCATGACGTTATAACGTATTACGTTATATGGTATGACGCTAATACGTAAATAGGTTATATGGTATGACGTTATACCGAATTACGTTATATGGTATGACATTATAACGTAAATAGGTTATATGGTATGACGTTATAACGTATTAGGTTATATGGTATGACGCTATAACGTATTAAGTTATATGGCATGACGTTATAACGTATTACGTTATATGGTATGACGCTAATACGTAAATAGGTTATATGGTATGACGTTATAACGCATTACCTTATATGGGATGACGTTATAACGTATTATGTTATATGGAATACCGTTATAACGTATTAGGTTATATGGTATGACGCTATAACGTATTAAGTTATATGGCATGACGTTATAACGTATTACGTTATATGGTATGACGTTATAACGTAAATAGGTTATGTGGTATGACGTTATACCGTATTACGTTATATGGGATGACGTTATAACGCATTACGTAATATGGGATGACGTTATAACGCATTACGTTATGTGGGATGACGTTATAACGTATTGCGTTATATGGGATGACGTTATAACGTATTACGTTGTATGGGATGACGTTATAACGTATTACGTTATGTGGCATGACGTTATAACGTAATGCGTTATATGGTATGACGTTATAACGTCATAGGTTATACGGTATGACGTTATAACGTAATAGGTTATATGGCATGACGCTATAACGTAATACGTTATATGGTATGACGTTATAACGTAAATAGATTATATGGTATGACGTTATACCGTATTACGTTATATGGGATGACGTTATAACGCATTACGTAATATGGGATTACGTTATAACGTATTACGTTATGTGGGACGACGTTATAACGTATTGCGTTATATGGGATGACGTTATAACGTATTACGTTATATGGGATGACGTTGTAACGTAATAGGTTATATGGTATAACGTTATAACGTATTACGTTGTATGGTATGACGTTATAACGTAATAGGTTATACGGTATGACGTTATAACGTAATACGTTATATGGTATGACGTTATAACGTAAATAGGTTATATGGTATGACGTTATACCGTATTACGTTATATGGTATGACGTTATAACGTCATAGGTTATACGGTTTGACGTTATTACGTAATACGTCATATGGTATGACGTTATAACGTATTACGTAATATGGGACGACGTTATAACGCATTACGTTATGTGGGATGACGTTATAACGTATTACGTTATATGGAATACCGTTATAACGTATTAGGTTATATGGGATGACGTTATAACGTAATAGGTTATATGGTATAACGTTATAACGTATTACGTTATATGGTATGACGCTATAACGTCATAGGTTATACGGTATGACGTTATAACGTAATACGTCATATGGTATGACGTTATAACGTATTACATAATATGGGACGACGTTATAACGCATTACGTTATATGGGATGACGTTATAACGTAATACGTTATATGGTATGACGTTATAACGTAAATAGGTTATATGGTATGACGCTATAACGTATTAAGTTATATGGCATGACGTTATAACGTATTACGTTATATGGTATGACGCTAATACGTAAATAGGTTATATGGTATGACGTTATACCGAATTACGTTATATGGTATGACATTATAACGTAAATAGGTTATATGGTATCACGTTATAACGTATTAGGTTATATGGTATGACGCTATAACGTATTAAGTTATATGGCATGACGTTATAACGTATTACGTTATATGGTATGACGCTAATACGTAAATAGGTTATATGGTATGACGTTATAACGCATTACCTTATATGGGATGACGTTATAACGTATTATGTTATATGGAATACCGTTATAACGTATTAGGTTATATGGTATGACGCTATAACGTATTAAGTTATATGGCATGACGTTATAACGTATTACGTTATATGGTATGACGTTATAACGTAAATAGGTTATATGGTATGACGTTATACCGTATTACGTTATATGGGATGACGTTATAACGCATTACGTAATATGGGATGACGTTATAACGCATTACGTTATGTGGGATGACGTTATAACGTATTGCGTTATATGGGATGACGTTATAACGTATTACGTTGTATGGGATGACGTTATAACGTATTACGTTGTATGGTATGACGTTATAACGTATTACGTTATATGGTATGACGCTATAACGTCATAGGTTATACGGTATGACGTTATAACGTAATACGTCATATGGTATGACGTTATAACGTATTACATAATATGGGACGACGTTATAACGCATTACGTTATATGGGATGACGTTATAACGTAATACGTTATATGGTATGACGTTATAACGTAAATAGGTTATATGGTATGACGCTATAACGTATTAAGTTATATGGCATGACGTTATAACGTATTACGTTATATGGTATGACGCTAATACGTAAATAGGTTATATGGTATGACGTTATACCGAATTACGTTATATGGTATGACATTATAACGTAAATAGGTTATATGGTATGACGTTATAACGTATTAGGTTATATGGTATGACGCTATAACGTATTAAGTTATATGGCATGACGTTATAACGTATTACGTTATATGGTATGACGCTAATACGTAAATAGGTTATATGGTATGACGTTATAACGCATTACCTTATATGGGATGACGTTATAACGTATTATGTTATATGGAATACCGTTATAACGTATTAGGTTATATGGTATGACGCTATAACGTATTAAGTTATATGGCATGACGTTATAACGTATTACGTTATATGGTATGACGTTATAACGTAAATAGGTTATATGGTATGACGTTATACCGTATTACGTTATATGGGATGACGTTATAACGCATTACGTAATATGGGATGACGTTATAACGCATTACGTTATGTGGGATGACGTTATAACGTATTGCGTTATATGGGATGACGTTATAACGTATTACGTTGTATGGGATGACGTTATAACGTATTACGTTATGTGGCATGACGTTATAACGTAATGCGTTATATGGTATGACGTTATAACGTCATAGGTTATACGGTATGACGTTATAACGTAATAGGTTATATGGCATGACGCTATAACGTAATACGTTATATGGTATGACGTTATAACGTAAATAGATTATATGGTATGACGTTATACCGTATTACGTTATATGGGATGACGTTATAACGCATTACGTAATATGGGATTACGTTATAACGTATTACGTTATGTGGGACGACGTTATAACGTATTGCGTTATATGGGATGACGTTATAACGTATTACGTTATATGGGATGACGTTGTAACGTAATAGGTTATATGGTATAACGTTATAACGTATTACGTTGTATGGTATGACGTTATAACGTAATAGGTTATATGGTATGACGTTATAACGTAATACGTTATATGGTATGACGTTATAACGTAAATAGGTTATATGGTATGACGTTATACCGTATTACGTTATATGGTATGACGTTATAACGTCATAGGTTATACGGTTTGACGTTATTACGTAATACGTCATATGGTATGACGTTATAACGTATTACGTAATATGGGACGACGTTATAACGCATTACGTTATGTGGGATGACGTTATAACGTATTACGTTATATGGAATACCGTTATAACGTATTAGGTTATATGGGATGACGTTATAACGTAATAGGTTATATGGTATAACGTTATAACGTATTACGTTATATGGTATGACGCTATAACGTCATAGGTTATACGGTATGACGTTATAACGTAATACGTCATATGGTATGACGTTATAACGTATTACATAATATGGGACGACGTTATAACGCATTACGTTATATGGGATGACGTTATAACGTATTATGTTATATGGAATACCGTTATAACGTATTAGGTTATATGGTATGACGCTATAACGTATTAAGTTATATGGCATGACGTTATAACCTATTACGTTATATGGTATGACGCTAATACGTAAATAGGTTATATGGTATGACGTTATACCGAATTACGTTATATGGTATGACATTATAACGTAAATAGATTATATGGTATGACGTTATAGCGTATTACGTTATATGGGACGACGTTATAACGTATTGCGTTATATGGTATGTCGTTATAACGTATTACGTTATATGGTATGACGTTATAACGTATTACATAATATGGGACGGCGTTATAACGCATTACGTTATATGGGATGACGTTATAACGTATTACGTTATATGGAATACCGTTATAACGTATTAGGTTATATGGTATGACGCTATAACGTATTACGTTATATGGCATGACGTTATAACGTATTACGTTATATGGTATGACGTTAATACGTACATAGATTATATGGTATGACGTTATAACGTATTACGTTATATGGGATGACGTTATAACGTATTACGTTATATAGGATGACGTTATAACTTAATAGGTTATATCGTAAGACGTTATACCGAATTACGTTATATGGTATGACGTTATAACGTAAATAGGTTATATGGTATGACGTTATACCGTATAACGTTATATGGGATGACGTTATAACGCATTACGTAATATGGGATGACGTTATAACGTATTACGTTATGTGGGTCGACGTTATAACGTATTGCGTTATATGGGATGACGTTATAACGTATTACGTTGTATGGGATGACGTTATAACGTATTGCGTTATATGGGATGACGTTATAACGTATTACGTTGTATGGGATGACGTTATAACGTATTACGTTATATGGGAATACGTTATAACGTATTGCGTTATATGGGATGACGTTATAAAGTAAATAGGTTATATCGTACGACGTTATACCGAATCACGTTATATGGTATGACGTTATAACGTAAATAGGTTATATGGTATGACGTTATATCGTATTACGTTACATGGGATGACGTTATAACGCATTACGTAATATGGGATGACGTTATAACGTATTAGGTTATGTGGGATGACGTTATAACGCATTACGTAATATGGGATGACGTTATAACGTATTACGTTATGTGGGACGACGTTATAACGTATTGCGTTATATGGGATGACGTTATAACATATTGCGTTATATGGGATGAAGCTATAACGTATTACGTTATATGGGAATACGTTATAACGTATTGCGTTATATGGTATGCCGTTATAACGTATTACGTTATGTATGATGACATTATAACGTATTACGTTATATGGGATGACGTTATAACGCTTTACGTTATGTGGGATGACGTTATACCGTATTACGTTATATGGGATGACGTTATAACGTATTACGTTATATGGGATGACGTTATAATTATTACGTTATATGGGATGACGTTATAACGTAATAGGTTATATGGTATGACGTTATAACTTAATAGGTTATATCGTATGACGCTATAACTTAATAGGTTATATCGTATGAAGTTATACCAAATTACGTTATATGGTATGACGTTATAACGTAAATAGGTTATATGGTATGACATTATACCGTATTACGTTATATGGGATGACGTTATAACGCATTACGTAATATGGGATGACGTTATAACGTATTACGTTATGTGGGACGACGTTATAACGTATTGCGTTATATGGGATGACGTTATAACGTACTACGTTATATGGGATGACGTTATAATTATTACGTTATATGGGATGACGTTATAATGTAATAGGTTATATGGTATGACGTTATAACGTAATACGTAATATGGGATGACGTTATAACGTATTACGTTATGTGGGACGACGTTATAACGTATTGCGTTATATGGGATGACGTTATAACGTATTACGTTATATGGTATGACGTTATAACGTAATACGTTATATGGTATGACGTTATAACGTAATACGTTATATGGTATGACGTTATAACGTATTACGTAATATGGGATGACGTTATAACGTATTACGTTATATGGGATGACGTTATAACGTAATAGGTTATATGGTATAACGTTATAACGTATTACGTTGTATGGTATGACATTATAACTTAATAGGTTATATCGTATGACGCTATAACTTAATAGGTTATATCGTATGAAGTTATACCAAATTACGTTATATGGTATGACGTTATAACGTAAATAGGTTATATGGTATGACATTATACCGTATTACGTTATATGGGATGACGTTATAACGCATTACGTAATATGGGATGACGTTATAACGTATTACGTTATATGGTATGACGTTATAACGTAATACGTTATATGGTATGACGTTATAACGTAATACGTTATATGGTATGACGTTATAACGTATTACGTAATATGGGATGACGTTATAACGTATTACGTTATATGGGATGACGTTATAACGTAATAGGTTATATGGTATAACGTTATAACGTATTACGTTGTATGGTATGACATTATAACGTAATAGGTTATATGGTATGACGTTATAACGTAATACGTTATATGGTATGACGTTATAACGTATTACGTTATTTGGGATGACGTTATAACGTAATAGGTTATATGGTATGACGTTATAAAGTAAATAGGTTATATGGTGTGACGTTATACCGAATTACGTTATATGGTATAACGTTATAAAGTAAATAGGTTATATGGTATGACGTTATAACGCATTACGTAATATGGGATGACGTTATAACGTATTACGTTATGTGGGACGACGTTATAACGTATTGCGTTATATGGGATGACGTTATAACGTATTACGTTATATGGGATGACGTTATAACGTAATAGGTTATATGGTATAACGTTATAACGTATTACGTTGTATGGTATGACGTTATAACGTAATAGGTTATATGGTATGACGTTATAACGTAATACGTTATATGGTATGACGTTATAACGTAAATAGGTTATATGGTATGACGTTATACCGTATTACGTTATATGGTATGACGTTATAACGTCATAGGTTATACGGTATGACGTTATAACGTAATACGTCATATGGTATGACGTTATAACGTATTACGTAATATGGGATGACGTTATAACGTATTACGTTATGTGGGACGACGTTATAACGTATTGCGTTATATGGGATGACGTTATAACGTATTACGTTATATGGGATGACGTTATAACGTAATAGGTTATATGGTATGACGTTATAACGTACTACGTTATATGGGATGACGTTATAATTATTACGTTATATGGGATGACGTTATAACGTAATAGGTTATATGGTATGACGCTATAACTTAATAGGTTATATCGTATGAAGTTATACCAAATTACGTTATATGGTATGACGTTATAACGTAAATAGGTTATATGGTATGACATTATACCGTATTACGTTATATGGGATGACGTTATAACGCATTACGTAATATGGGATGACGTTATAACGTATTACGTTATGTGGGACGACGTTATAACGTATTGCGTTATATGGGATGACGTTATAACGTACTACGTTATATGGGATGACGTTATAATTATTACGTTATATGGGATGACGTTATAATGTAATAGGTTATATGGTATGACGTTATAACGTAATACGTTATATGGTATGACGTTATAACGTAAATAGGTTATATGGTATGACGTTATACCGTATTACGTTATATGGTATGACGTTATAACGTCATAGGTTATACGGTTTGACGTTATTACGTAATACGTCATATGGTATGACGTTATAACGTATTACGTAATATGGGACGACGTTATAACGCATTACGTTATGTGGGATGACGTTATAACGTATTACGTTATATGGAATACCGTTATAACGTATTAGGTTATATGGGATGACGTTATAACGTAATAGGTTATATGGTATAACGTTATAACGTATTACGTTATATGGTATGACGCTATAACGTCATAGGTTATACGGTATGACGTTATAACGTAATACGTCATATGGTATGACGTTATAACGTATTACATAATATGGGACGACGTTATAACGCATTACGTTATATGGGATGACGTTATAACGTATTATGTTATATGGAATACCGTTATAACGTATTAGGTTATATGGTATGACGCTATAACGTATTAAGTTATATGGCATGACGTTATAACGTATTACGTTATATGGTATGACGCTAATACGTAAATAGGTTATATGGTATGACGTTATACCGAATTACGTTATATGGTATGACATTATAACGTAAATAGATTATATGGTATGACGTTATAGCGTATTACGTTATATGGGACGACGTTATAACGTATTGCGTTATATGGTATGTCGTTATAACGTATTACGTTATATGGTATGACGTTATAACGTATTACATAATATGGGACGGCGTTATAACGCATTACGTTATATGGGATGACGTTATAACGTATTACGTTATATGGAATACCGTTATAACGTATTAGGTTATATGGTATGACGCTATAACGTATTACGTTATATGGCATGACGTTATAACGTATTACGTTATATGGTATGACGTTAATACGTACATAGATTATATGGTATGACGTTATAACGTATTACGTTATATGGGATGACGTTATAACGTATTACGTTATATAGGATGACGTTATAACTTAATAGGTTATATCGTAAGACGTTATACCAAATTACGTTATATGGTATGACGTTATAACGTAAATAGGTTATATGGTATGACATTATACCGTATTACGTTATATGGGATGACGTTATAACGCATTACGTAATATGGGATGACGTTATAACGTATTACGTTATGTGGGTCGACGTTATAACGTATTGCGTTATATGGGATGACGTTATAACGTACTACGTTATATGGGATGACGTTATAATTATTACGTTATATGGGATGACGTTATAATGTAATAGGTTATATGGTATGACGCTATAAATTAATAGGTTATATCGTATGACGTTATACCGAATTACGTTATATGGTATGACGTTATAACGTATTACGTTATATGGGATGACGTTATAACGTAATAGGTTATATGGTATAACGTTATAACGTATTACGTTATATGGTATGACGTTATAACGTAATACGTTATATGGTATGACGTTATAACGTATTACGTAATATGGGATGACGTTATAACGTATTACGTTATATGGGATGACGTTATAACGTAATAGGTTATATGGTATGACGTTATAACGTACTACGTTATATGGGATGACGTTATAATTATTACGTTATATGGGATGACGTTATAACATAATAGGTTATATGGTATGACGCTATAAATTAATAGGTTATATCGTATGACGTTATACCGAATTACGTTATATGGGATGACGTTATAACGTATTACGTTATGTGGGACGACGTTATAACGTATTGCGTTATATGGGATGACGTTATAACGTATTACGTTATATGGGATGACGTTATAACGTAATAGGTTATATGGTATAACGTTATAACGTATTACGTTGTATGGTATGACATTATAACGTAATAGGTTATATGGTATGACGTTATAACGTAATACGTTATATGGTATGACGTTATAACGTATTACGTTATATGGGATGACGTTATAACGTAATAGGTTATATGGTATGACGTTATAAAGTAAATAGGTTATATGGTATGACGTTATACCGAATTACGTTATATGGTATAACGTTATAAAGTAAATAGGTTATATGGTATGACGTTATAACGCATTACGTAATATGGGATGACGTTATAACGTATTACGTTATGTGGGACGACGTTATAACGTATTGCGTTATATGGGATGACGTTATAACGTATTACGTTATATGGGATGACGTTATAACGTAATAGGTTATATGGTATAACGTTATAACGTATTACGTTGTACGGTATGACGTTATAACGTAATAGGTTATATGGTATGACGTTATAACGTAATACGTTATATGGTATGACGTTATAACGTAAATAGGTTATATGGTATGACGTTATACCGTATTACGTTATATGGTATGACGTTATAACGTCATAGGTTATACGGTATGACGTTATAACGTAATACGTCATATGGTATGACGTTATAACGTATTACGTAATATGGGATGACGTTATAACGTATTACGTTATGTGGGACGACGTTATAACGTATTGCGTTATATGGGATGACGTTATAACGTATTACGTTATATGGGATGACGTTATAACGTAATAGGTTATATGGTATGACGTTATAACGTACTACGTTATATGGGATGACGTTATAATTATTACGTTATATGGGATGACGTTATAACGTAATAGGTTATATGGTATGACGCTATAACTTAATAGGTTATATCGTATGACGTTATACCAAATTACGTTATATGGTATGACGTTATAACGTAAATAGGTTATATGGTATGACATTATACCGTATTACGTTATATGGGATGACGTTATAACGCATTACGTAATATGGGATGACGTTATAACGTATTACGTTATGTGGGACGACGTTATAACGTATTGCGTTATATGGGATGACGTTATAACGTACTACGTTATATGGGATGACGTTATAATTATTACGTTATATGGGATGACGTTATAATGTAATAGGTTATATGGTATGACGCTATAAATTAATAGGTTATATCGTATGACGTTATACCGAATTACGTTATATGGTATGACGTTATAACGTATTACGTTATATGGGATGACGTTATAACGTAATAGGTTATATGGTATAACGTTATAACGTATTACGTTATATGGTATGACGTTATAACGTAATACGTTATATGGTATGACGTTATAACGTATTACGTAATATGGGATGACGTTATAACGTATTACGTTATATGGGATGACGTTATAACGTAATAGGTTATATGGTATGACGTTATAACGTACTACGTTATATGGGATGACGTTATAATTATTACGTTATATGGGATGACGTTATAACGTAATAGGTTATATGGTATGACGCTATAAATTAATAGGTTATATCGTATGACGTTATACCGAATTACGTTATATGGTATGACGTTATAACGTAAATAGGTTATATGGTATGACGTTATACCGTATTACGTTATATGGGATGACGTTATAACGCATTACGTAATATGGGATGACGTTATAACGTATTACGTTATGTGGGACGACGTTATAACGTATTGCGTTATATGGGATGACGTTATAACGTATTACGTTATATGGGATGACGTTATAACGTAATAGGTTATATGGTATAACGTTATAACGTATTACGTTGTATGGTATGACATTATAACGTAATAGGTTATATGGTATGACGTTATAACGTAATACGTTATATGGTATGACGTTATAACGTATTACGTTATTTGGGATGACGTTATAACGTAATAGGTTATATGGTATGACGTTATAAAGTAAATAGGTTATATGGTATGACGTTATACCGAATTACGTTATATGGTATAACGTTATAAAGTAAATAGGTTATATGGTATGACGTTATAACGCATTACGTAATATGGGATGACGTTATAACGTATTACGTTATGTGGGACGACGTTATAACGTATTGCGTTATATGGGATGACGTTATAACGTATTACGTTATATGGGATGACGTTATAACGTAATAGGTTATATGGTATAACGTTATAACGTATTACGTTGTATGGTATGACGTTATAACGTAATAGGTTATATGGTATGACGTTATAACGTAATACGTTATATGGTATGACGTTATAACGTAAATAGGTTATATGGTATGACGTTATACCGTATTACGTTATATGGTATGACGTTATAACGTCATAGGTTATACGGTATGACGTTATAACGTAATACGTCATATGGTATGACGTTATAACGTATTACGTAATATGGGATGACGTTATAACGTATTACGTTATGTGGGACGACGTTATAACGTATTGCGTTATATGGGATGACGTTATAACGTATTACGTTATATGGGATGACGTTATAACGTAATAGGTTATATGGTATAACGTTATAACGTATTACGTTGTATGGTATGACATTATAACGTAATAGGTTATATGGTATGACGTTATAACGTAATACGTTATATGGTATGACGTTATAACGTATTACGTTATTTGGGATGACGTTATAACGTAATAGGTTATATGGTATGACGTTATAAAGTAAATAGGTTATATGGTATGACGTTATACCGAATTACGTTATATGGTATAACGTTATAAAGTAAATAGGTTATATGGTATGACGTTATAACGCATTACGTAATATGGGATGACGTTATAACGTATTACGTTATGTGGGACGACGTTATAACGTATTGCGTTATATGGGATGACGTTATAACGTATTACGTTATATGGGATGACGTTATAACGTAATAGGTTATATGGTATAACGTTATAACGTATTACGTTGTATGGTATGACGTTATAACGTAATAGGTTATATGGTATGACGTTATAACGTAATACGTTATATGGTATGACGTTATAACGTAAATAGGTTATATGGTATGACGTTATACCGTATTACGTTATATGGTATGACGTTATAACGTCATAGGTTATACGGTATGACGTTATAACGTAATACGTCATATGGTATGACGTTATAACGTATTACGTAATATGGGATGACGTTATAACGTATTACGTTATGTGGGACGACGTTATAACGTATTGCGTTATATGGGATGACGTTATAACGTATTACGTTATATGGGATGACGTTATAACGTAATAGGTTATATGGTATGACGTTATAACGTACTACGTTATATGGGATGACGTTATAATTATTACGTTATATGGGATGACGTTATAACGTAATAGGTTATATGGTATGACGCTATAAATTAATAGGTTATATCGTATGACGTTATACCGAATTACGTTATATGGTATGACGTTATAACGTAAATAGGTTATATGGTATGACGTTATACCGTATTACGTTATATGGGATGACGTTATAACGCATTACGTAATATGGGATGACGTTATAACGTATTACGTTATGTGGGACGACGTTATAACGTATTGCGTTATATGGGATGACGTTATAACGTATTACGTTATATGGGATGACGTTATAACGTAATAGGTTATATGGTATAACGTTATAACGTATTACGTTGTATGGTATGACATTATAACGTAATAGGTTATATGGTATGACGTTATAACGTAATACGTTATATGGTATGACGTTATAACGTATTACGTTATTTGGGATGACGTTATAACGTAATAGGTTATATGGTATGACGTTATAAAGTAAATAGGTTATATGGTATGACGTTATACCGAATTACGTTATATGGTATAACGTTATAAAGTAAATAGGTTATATGGTATGACGTTATAACGCATTACGTAATATGGGATGACGTTATAACGTATTACGTTATGTGGGACGACGTTATAACGTATTGCGTTATATGGGATGACGTTATAACGTATTACGTTATATGGGATGACGTTATAACGTAATAGGTTATATGGTATAACGTTATAACGTATTACGTTGTATGGTATGACGTTATAACGTAATAGGTTATATGGTATGACGTTATAACGTAATACGTTATATGGTATGACGTTATAACGTAAATAGGTTATATGGTATGACGTTATACCGTATTACGTTATATGGTATGACGTTATAACGTCATAGGTTATACGGTATGACGTTATAACGTAATACGTCATATGGTATGACGTTATAACGTATTACGTAATATGGGATGACGTTATAACGTATTACGTTATGTGGGACGACGTTATAACGTATTGCGTTATATGGGATGACGTTATAACGTATTACGTTATATGGGATGACGTTATAACGTAATAGGTTATATGGTATGACGTTATAACGTACTACGTTATATGGGATGACGTTATAATTATTACGTTATATGGGATGACGTTATAACGTAATAGGTTATATGGTATGACGCTATAACTTAATAGGTTATATCGTATGAAGTTATACCAAATTACGTTATATGGTATGACGTTATAACGTAAATAGGTTATATGGTATGACATTATACCGTATTACGTTATATGGGATGACGTTATAACGCATTACGTAATATGGGATGACGTTATAACGTATTACGTTATGTGGGACGACGTTATAACGTATTGCGTTATATGGGATGACGTTATAACGTACTACGTTATATGGGATGACGTTATAATTATTACGTTATATGGGATGACGTTATAATGTAATAGGTTATATGGTATGACGCTATAAATTAATAGGTTATATCGTATGACGTTATACCGAATTACGTTATATGGTATGACGTTATAACGTCATAGGTTATACGGTATGACGTTATAACGTAATACGTCATATGGTATGACGTTATAACGTATTACGTAATATGGGATGACGTTATAACGTATTACGTTATGTGGGACGACGTTATAACGTATTGCGTTATATGGGATTACGTTATAACGTATTACGTTATATGGGATGACGTTATAACGTAATAGGTTATATGGTATGACGTTATAACGTACTACGTTATATGGGATGACGTTATAATTATTACGTTATATGGGATGACGTTATAACGTAATAGGTTATATGGTATGACGCTATAACTTAATAGGTTATATCGTATGACGTTATACCAAATTACGTTATATGGTATGACGTTATAACGTAAATAGGTTATATGGTATGACATTATACCGTATTACGTTATATGGGATGACGTTATAACGCATTACGTAATATGGGATGACGTTATAACGTATTACGTTATGTGGGACGACGTTATAACGTATTGCGTTATATGGGATGACGTTATAACGTACTACGTTATATGGGATGACGTTATAATTATTACGTTATATGGGATGACGTTATAACGCATTACGTAATATGGGATGACGTTATAACGTATTACGTTATGTGGGACGACGTTATAACGTATTGCGTTATATGGGATGACGTTATAACGTACTACGTTATATGGGATGACGTTATAATTATTACGTTATATGGGATGACGTTATAATGTAATAGGTTATATGGTATGACGCTATAAATTAATAGGTTATATCGTATGACGTTATACCGAATTACGTTGTATGGTATGACGTTATAACGTAATAGGTTATATGGTATGACGTTATAACGTAATACGTTATATGGTATGACGTTATAACGTAAATAGGTTATATGGTATGACGTTATACCGTATTACGTTATATGGTATGACGTTATAACGTCATAGGTTATACGGTATGACGTTATAACGTAATACGTCATATGGTATGACGTTATAACGTAAATAGGTTATATGGTATGACATTATACCGTATTACGTTATATGGGATGACGTTATAACGCATTACGTAATATGGGATGACGTTATAACGTATTACGTTATATGGGATGACGTTATAACGTAATAGGTTATATGGTATGACGTTATAACGTACTACGTTATATGGGATGACGTTATAATTATTACGTTATATGGGATGACGTTATAACGTAATAGGTTATATGGTATGACGCTATAACTTAATAGGTTATATCGTATGACGTTATACCAAATTACGTTATATGGTATGACGTTATAACGTAAATAGGTTATATGGTATGACATTATACCGTATTACGTTATATGGGATGACGTTATAACGCATTACGTAATATGGGATGACGTTATAACGTATTACGTTATGTGGGACGACGTTATAACGTATTGCGTTATATGGGATGACGTTATAACGTACTACGTTATATGGGATGACGTTATAATTATTACGTTATATGGGATGACGTTATAACGTAATAGGTTATATGGTATAACGTTATAACGTATTACGTTATATGGTATGACGTTATAACGTAATACGTTATATGGTATGACGTTATAACGTATTACGTAATATGGGATGACGTTATAACGTATTACGTTATATGGGATGACGTTATAACGTAATAGGTTATATGGTATGACGTTATAACGTACTACGTTATATGGGATGACGTTATAATTATTACGTTATATGGGATGACGTTATAACGTAATAGGTTATATGGTATGACGCTATAAATTAATAGGTTATATCGTATGACGTTATACCGAATTACGTTATATGGTATGACGTTATAACGTAAATAGGTTATATGGTATGACGTTATACCGTATTACGTTATATGGGATGACGTTATAACGCATTACGTAATATGGGATGACGTTATAACGTATTACGTTATGTGGGACGACGTTATAACGTATTGCGTTATATGGGATGACGTTATAACGTATTACGTTATATGGGATGACGTTATAACGTAATAGGTTATATGGTATAACGTTATAACGTATTACGTTGTATGGTATGACATTATAACGTAATAGGTTATATGGTATGACGTTATAACGTAATACGTTATATGGTATGACGTTATAACGTATTACGTTATATGGGATGACGTTATAACGTAATAGGTTATATGGTATGACGTTATAAAGTAAATAGGTTATATGGTATGACGTTATACCGAATTACGTTATATGGTATAACGTTATAAAGTAAATAGGTTATATGGTATGACGTTATAACGCATTACGTAATATGGGATGACGTTATAACGTATTACGTTATGTGGGACGACGTTATAACGTATTGCGTTATATGGGATGACGTTATAACGTATTACGTTATATGGGATGACGTTATAACGTAATAGGTTATATGGTATAACGTTATAACGTATTACGTTGTATGGTATGACGTTATAACGTAATAGGTTATATGGTATGACGTTATAACGTAATACGTTATATGGTATGTCGTTATAACGTAAATAGGTTATATGGTATGACGTTATACCGTATTACGTTATATGGTATGACGTTATAACGTCATAGGTTATACGGTATGACGTTATAACGTAATACGTCATATGGTATGACGTTATAACGTATTACGTAATATGGGATGACGTTATAACGTATTACGTTATGTGGGACGACGTTATAACGTATTGCGTTATATGGGATGACGTTATAACGTATTACGTTATATGGGATGACGTTATAACGTAATAGGTTATATGGTATGACGTTATAACGTACTACGTTATATGGGATGACGTTATAATTATTACGTTATATGGGATGACGTTATAACGTAATAGGTTATATGGTATGCGCTATAAATTAATAGGTTATATCGTATGACGTTATACCGAATTACGTTATATGGTATGACGTTATAACGTAAATAGGTTATATGGTATGACGTTATACCGTATTACGTTATATGGTATGACGTTATAATGTCATAGGTTATACGGTATGACGTTATAACGTAATACGTCATATGGTATGACGTTATAACGTATTACGTTATTTGGGATGACGTTATAACGTAATAGGTTATATGGTATGACGTTATAAAGTAAATAGGTTATATGGTATGACGTTATACCGAATTACGTTATATGGTATAACGTTATAAAGTAAATAGGTTATATGGTATGACGTTATAACGCATTACGTAATATGGGATGACGTTATAACGTATTACGTTATGTGGGACGACGTTATAACGTATTGCGTTATATGGGATGACGTTATAACGTATTACGTTATATGGGATGACGTTATAACGTAATAGGTTATATGGTATAACGTTATAACGTATTACGTTGTATGGTATGACGTTATAACGTAATAGGTTATATGGTATGACGTTATAACGTAATACGTTATATGGTATGACGTTATAACGTAAATAGGTTATATGGTATGACGTTATACCGTATTACGTTATATGGTATGACGTTATAACGTCATAGGTTATACGGTATGACGTTATAACGTAATACGTCATATGGTATGACGTTATAACGTATTACGTAATATGGGATGACGTTATAACGTATTACGTTATGTGGGACGACGTTATAACGTATTGCGTTATATGGGATGACGTTATAACGTATTACGTTATATGGGATGACGTTATAACGTAATAGGTTATATGGTATGACGTTATAACGTACTACGTTATATGGGATGACGTTATAATTATTACGTTATATGGGATGACGTTATAACGTAATAGGTTATATGGTATGACGCTATAACTTAATAGGTTATATCGTATGAAGTTATACCAAATTACGTTATATGGTATGACGTTATAACGTAAATAGGTTATATGGTATGACATTATACCGTATTACGTTATATGGGATGACGTTATAACGCATTACGTAATATGGGATGACGTTATAACGTATTACGTTATGTGGGACGACGTTATAACGTATTGCGTTATATGGGATGACGTTATAACGTACTACGTTATATGGGATGACGTTATAATTATTACGTTATATGGGATGACGTTATAATGTAATAGGTTATATGGTATGACGCTATAAATTAATAGGTTATATCGTATGACGTTATACCGAATTACGTTATATGGTATGACGTTATAACGTCATAGGTTATACGGTATGACGTTATAACGTAATACGTCATATGGTATGACGTTATAACGTATTACGTAATATGGGATGACGTTATAACGTATTACGTTATGTGGGACGACGTTATAACGTATTGCGTTATATGGGATTACGTTATAACGTATTACGTTATATGGGATGACGTTATAACGTAATAGGTTATATGGTATGACGTTATAACGTACTACGTTATATGGGATGACGTTATAATTATTACGTTATATGGGATGACGTTATAACGTAATAGGTTATATGGTATGACGCTATAACTTAATAGGTTATATCGTATGACGTTATACCAAATTACGTTATATGGTATGACGTTATAACGTAAATAGGTTATATGGTATGACATTATACCGTATTACGTTATATGGGATGACGTTATAACGCATTACGTAATATGGGATGACGTTATAACGTATTACGTTATGTGGGACGACGTTATAACGTATTGCGTTATATGGGATGACGTTATAACGTACTACGTTATATGGGATGACGTTATAATTATTACGTTATATGGGATGACGTTATAACGCATTACGTAATATGGGATGACGTTATAACGTATTACGTTATGTGGGACGACGTTATAACGTATTGCGTTATATGGGATGACGTTATAACGTACTACGTTATATGGGATGACGTTATAATTATTACGTTGTATGGGATGACGTTATAATGTAATAGGTTATATGGTATGACGCTATAAATTAATAGGTTATATCGTATGACGTTATACCGAATTACGTTGTATGGTATGACGTTATAACGTAATAGGTTATATGGTATGACGTTATAACGTAATACGTTATATGGTATGACGTTATAACGTAAATAGGTTATATGGTATGACGTTATACCGTATTACGTTATATGGTATGACGTTATAACGTCATAGGTTATACGGTATGACGTTATAACGTAATACGTCATATGGTATGACGTTATAACGTAAATAGGTTATATGGTATGACATTATACCGTATTACGTTATATGGGATGACGTTATAACGCATTACGTAATATGGGATGACGTTATAACGTATTACGTTATATGGGATGACGTTATAACGTAATAGGTTATATGGTATGACGTTATAACGTACTACGTTATATGGGATGACGTTATAATTATTACGTTATATGGGATGACGTTATAACGTAATAGGTTATATGGTATGACGCTATAACTTAATAGGTTATATCGTATGACGTTATACCAAATTACGTTATATGGTATGACGTTATAACGTAAATAGGTTATATGGTATGACATTATACCGTATTACGTTATATGGGATGACGTTATAACGCATTACGTAATATGGGATGACGTTATAACGTATTACGTTATGTGGGACGACGTTATAACGTATTGCGTTATATGGGATGACGTTATAACGTACTACGTTATATGGGATGACGTTATAATTATTACGTTATATGGGATGACGTTATAACGTAATAGGTTATATGGTATAACGTTATAACGTATTACGTTATATGGTATGACGTTATAACGTAATACGTTATATGGTATGACGTTATAACGTATTACGTAATATGGGATGACGTTATAACGTATTACGTTATATGGGATGACGTTATAACGTAATAGGTTATATGGTATGACGTTATAACGTACTACGTTATATGGGATGACGTTATAATTATTACGTTATATGGGATGACGTTATAACGTAATAGGTTATATGGTATGACGCTATAAATTAATAGGTTATATCGTATGACGTTATACCGAATTACGTTATATGGTATGACGTTATAACGTAAATAGGTTATATGGTATGACGTTATACCGTATTACGTTATATGGGATGACGTTATAACGCATTACGTAATATGGGATGACGTTATAACGTATTACGTTATGTGGGACGACGTTATAACGTATTGCGTTATATGGGATGACGTTATAACGTATTACGTTATATGGGATGACGTTATAACGTAATAGGTTATATGGTATAACGTTATAACGTATTACGTTGTATGGTATGACATTATAACGTAATAGGTTATATGGTATGACGTTATAACGTAATACGTTATATGGTATGACGTTATAACGTATTACGTTATATGGGATGACGTTATAACGTAATAGGTTATATGGTATGACGTTATAAAGTAAATAGGTTATATGGTATGACGTTATACCGAATTACGTTATATGGTATAACGTTATAAAGTAAATAGGTTATATGGTATGACGTTATAACGCATTACGTAATATGGGATGACGTTATAACGTATTACGTTATGTGGGACGACGTTATAACGTATTGCGTTATATGGGATGACGTTATAACGTATTACGTTATATGGGATGACGTTATAACGTAATAGGTTATATGGTATAACGTTATAACGTATTACGTTGTATGGTATGACGTTATAACGTAATAGGTTATATGGTATGACGTTATAACGTAATACGTTATATGGTATGTCGTTATAACGTAAATAGGTTATATGGTATGACGTTATACCGTATTACGTTATATGGTATGACGTTATAACGTCATAGGTTATACGGTATGACGTTATAACGTAATACGTCATATGGTATGACGTTATAACGTATTACGTAATATGGGATGACGTTATAACGTATTACGTTATGTGGGACGACGTTATAACGTATTGCGTTATATGGGATGACGTTATAACGTATTACGTTATATGGGATGACGTTATAACGTAATAGGTTATATGGTATGACGTTATAACGTACTACGTTATATGGGATGACGTTATAATTATTACGTTATATGGGATGACGTTATAACGTAATAGGTTATATGGTATGCGCTATAAATTAATAGGTTATATCGTATGACGTTATACCGAATTACGTTATATGGTATGACGTTATAACGTAAATAGGTTATATGGTATGACGTTATACCGTATTACGTTATATGGGATGACGTTATAACGCATTACGTAATATGGGATGACGTTATAACGTATTACGTTATGTGGGACGACGTTATAACGTATTGCGTTATATGGGATGACGTTATAACGTAATACGTTATATGGTATGACGTTATAACGTAAATAGGTTATATGGTATGACGTTATACCGTATTACGTTATATGGTATGACGTTATAATGTCATAGGTTATACGGTATGACGTTATAACGTAATACGTCATATGGTATGACGTTATAACGTATTACGTAATATGGGACGACGTTATAACGCATTACGTTATGTGGGATGACGTTATAACGTATTACGTTATATGGAATACCGTTATAACGTATTAGGTTATGTGGTATGACGCTATAACGTATTGCGATATGTGGCATGACTTTATAACGTAATGCGTTATATGGTATGACGTTATAACGTCATAGGTTATACGGTATGACGTTATAACGTAATAGGTTATATGGCATGACGCTATAACGTAATACGTTATATGGTATGACGTTATAACGTAAATAGATTATATGGTATGACGTTATACCGTATTACGTTATATGGGATGACGTTATAACGCATTACGTAATATGGGATTACGTTATAACGCATTACGTTATGTGGGACGACGTTATAACGTATTGCGATATATGGGATGACGTTATAACGTATTACGTTATATGGGATGACGTTGTAACGTAATATGTTATATGGTATAACGTTATAACGTATTACGTTGTATGGTATGACGTTATAACGTAATAGGTTATATGGTATGACGTTATAACGTAATACGTTATATGGTATGACGTTATAACGTAAATAGGTTATATGGTATGACGTTATACCGTATTACGTTATATGGTATGACGTTATAACGTCATAGGTTATACGGTATGACGTTATTACGTAATACGTCATATGGTATGACGTTATAACGTATTACGTAATATGGGACGACGTTATAACGTATTACGTTATATGGAATACCGTTATAACGTATTAGGTTATGTGGTATGACGCTATAACGTATTGCGATATGTGGCATGACGTTATAACGTAATGCGTTATATGGTATGACGTTATAACGTCATAGGTTATACGGTATGACGTTATAACGTAATAGGTTATATGGCATGACGCTATAACGTAATACGTTATATGGTATGACGTTATGACGTAATACGTTATATGGTATGACGTTATAACGTAAATAAGTTATATGGTATGACGTTATAACGTATTACGTTATGTGGGACGACGTTATAACGTATTGCGTTATATGGGATGACGTTATAACGTACTACGTTATATGGGATGACGTTATAACGTATTACGTTATATGGGATGACGTTATAACGTAATAGGTTATATGGTATGACGTTATAAAGTAAATAGGTTATATGGTATGACGTTATACCGAATTACGTTATATGGTATGACGTTATAACGTAAATAGGTTATATGGTATGACGTTATTCCGTATTACGTTATATGGGATGACGTTATAACGCATTACGTAATATGGGATGACGTTATAACGTATTACGTTATGTGGGACGACGTTATGACGTATTGCGTTATATGGGATGACGTTACAACGTATTACGTTATATGGGATGACGTTATAACGTAATAGGTTATATGGTATAACGTTATAACGTATTACGTTGTATGGTATGACGTTATAACGTAATAGGTTATATGGCATGACGTTATAACGTAATACGTTATATGGTATGACGTTATAACGTAAATAGGTTATATGGTATGACGCTATAACGTATTAAGTTATATGGCATGACGTTATAACGTATTACGTTATATGGTATGACGCTAATACGTAAATAGGTTATATGGTATGACGTTATACCGAATTACGTTATATGGTATGACATTATAACGTAAATAGGTTATATGGTATGACGTTATAACGTATTAGGTTATATGGTATGACGCTATAACGTATTAAGTTATATGGCATGACGTTATAACGTATTACGTTATATGGTATGACGCTAATACGTAAATAGGTTATATGGTATGACGTTATAACGCATTACCTTATATGGGATGACGTTATAACGTATTATGTTATATGGAATACCGTTATAACGTATTAGGTTATATGGTATGACGCTATAACGTATTAAGTTATATGGCATGACGTTATAACGTATTACGTTATATGGTATGACGTTATAACGTAAATAGGTTATATGGTATGACGTTATACCGTATTACGTTATATGGGATGACGTTATAACGCATTACGTAATATGGGATGACGTTATAACGCATTACGTTATGTGGGATGACGTTATAACGTATTGCGTTATATGGGATGACGTTATAACGTATTACGTTGTATGGGATGACGTTATAACGTATTACGTTATGTGGCATGACGTTATAACGTAATGCGTTATATGGTATGACGTTATAACGTCATAGGTTATACGGTATGACGTTATAACGTAATAGGTTATATGGCATGACGCTATAACGTAATACGTTATATGGTATGACGTTATAACGTAAATAGATTATATGGTATGACGTTATACCGTATTACGTTATATGGGATGACGTTATAACGCATTACGTAATATGGGATTACGTTATAACGTATTACGTTATGTGGGACGACGTTATAACGTATTGCGTTATATGGGATGACGTTATAACGTATTACGTTATATGGGATGACGTTGTAACGTAATAGGTTATATGGTATAACGTTATAACGTATTACGTTGTATGGTATGACGTTATAACGTAATAGGTTATATGGTATGACGTTATAACGTAATACGTTATATGGTATGACGTTATAACGTAAATAGGTTATATGGTATGACGTTATACCGTATTACGTTATATGGTATGACGTTATAACGTCATAGGTTATACGGTTTGACGTTATTACGTAATACGTCATATGGTATGACGTTATAACGTATTACGTAATATGGGACGACGTTATAACGCATTACGTTATGTGGGATGACGTTATAACGTATTACGTTATATGGAATACCGTTATAACGTATTAGGTTATATGGGATGACGTTATAACGTAATAGGTTATATGGTATAACGTTATAACGTATTACGTTATATGGTATGACGCTATAACGTCATAGGTTATACGGTATGACGTTATAACGTAATACGTCATATGGTATGACGTTATAATGTATTACATAATATGGGACGACGTTATAACGCATTACGTTATATGGGATGACGTTATAACGTATTATGTTATATGGAATACCGTTATAACGTATTAGGTTATATGGTATGACGCTATAACGTATTAAGTTATATGGCATGACGTTATAACGTATTACGTTATATGGTATGACGCTAATACGTAAATAGGTTATATGGTATGACGTTATACCGAATTACGTTATATGGTATGACATTATAACGTAAATAGATTATATGGTATGACGTTATAGCGTATTACGTTATATGGGACGACGTTATAACGTATTGCGTTATATGGTATGTCGTTATAACGTATTACGTTATATGGTATGACGTTATAACGTATTACATAATATGGGACGGCGTTATAACGCATTACGTTATATGGGATGACGTTATAACGTATTACGTTATATGGAATACCGTTATAACGTATTAGGTTATATGGTATGACGCTATAACGTATTACGTTATATGGCATGACGTTATAACGTATTACGTTATATGGTATGACGTTAATACGTACATAGGTTATATGGTATGACGTTATAACGTATTACGTTATATGGGATGACGTTATAACGTATTACGTTATATAGGATGACGTTATAACTTAATAGGTTATATCGTAAGACGTTATACCGAATTACGTTATATGGTATGACGTTATAACGTAAATAGGTTATATGGTATGACGTTATACCGTATTACGTTATATGGGATGACGTTATAACGCATTACGTAATATGGGATGACGTTATAACGTATTACGTTATGTGGGTCGACGTTATAACGTATTGCGTTATATGGGATGACGTTATAACGTATTACGTTGTATGGGATGACGTTATAACGTATTACGTTATATGGGAATACGTTATAACGTATTGCGTTATATGGGATGACGTTATAAAGTAAATAGGTTATATCGTACGACGTTATACCGAATCACGTTATATGGTATGACGTTATAACGTAAATAGGTTATATGGTATGACGTTATATCGTATTACGTTACATGGGATGACGTTATAACGCATTACGTAATATGGGATGACGTTATAACGTATTAGGTTATGTGGGATGACGTTATAACGCATTACGTAATATGGGATGACGTTATAACGTATTACGTTATGTGGGACGACGTTATAACGTATTGCGTTATATGGGATGACGTTATAACATATTGCGTTATATGGGATGAAGCTATAACGTATTACGTTATATGGGAATACGTTATAACGTATTGCGTTATATGGTATGCCGTTATAACGTATTACGTTATGTATGATGACATTATAACGTATTACGTTATATGGGATGACGTTATAACGCTTTACGTTATGTGGGATGACGTTATACCGTATTACGTTATATGGGATGACGTTATAACGTATTACGTTATATGGGATGACGTTATAATTATTACGTTATATGGGATGACGTTATAACGTAATAGGTTATATGGTATGACGTTATAACTTAATAGGTTATATCGTATGACGTTATACCGAATTACGTTATATGGTATGACGTTATAACGTAAATAGGTTATATGGTATGACATTATACCCTATTACGTTATATGGGATGACGTTATAACGCATTACGTAATATGGGATGACGTTATAACGTATTACGTTATGTGGGACGACGTTATAACGTATTGCGTTATATGGGATGACGTTATAACTTAATAGGTTATATCGTATGACGTTATACCAAATTACGTTATATGGTATGACGTTATAACGTAAATAGGTTATATGGTATGACATTATACCGTATTACGTTATATGGGATGACGTTATAACGCATTACGTAATATGGGATGACGTTATAACGTATTACGTTATGTGGGACGACGTTATAACGTATTGCGTTATATGGGATGACGTTATAACGTACTACGTTATATGGGATGACGTTATAATTATTACGTTATATGGGATGACGTTATAATGTAATAGGTTATATGGTATGACGCTATAAATTAATAGGTTATATCGTATGACGTTATACCGAATTACGTTATATGGTATGACGTTATAACGTATTACGTTATATGGGATGACGTTATAACGTAATAGGTTATATGGTATAACGTTATAACGTATTACGTTATATGGTATGACGTTATAACGTAATACGTTATATGGTATGACGTTATAACGTATTACGTAATATGGGATGACGTTATAACGTATTACGTTATATGGGATGACGTTATAACGTAATAGGTTATATGGTATGACGTTATAACGTACTACGTTATATGGGATGACGTTATAATTATTACGTTATATGGGATGACGTTATAACGTAATAGGTTATATGGTATGACGCTATAAATTAATAGGTTATATCGTATGACGTTATACCGAATTACGTTATATGGGATGACGTTATAACGTATTACGTTATGTGGGACGACGTTATAACGTATTGCGTTATATGGGATGACGTTATAACGTATTACGTTATATGGGATGACGTTATAACGTAATAGGTTATATGGTATAACGTTATAACGTATTACGTTGTATGGTATGACATTATAACGTAATAGGTTATATGGTATGACGTTATAACGTAATACGTTATATGGTATGACGTTATAACGTATTACGTTATATGGGATGACGTTATAACGTAATAGGTTATATGGTATGACGTTATAAAGTAAATAGGTTATATGGTATGACGTTATACCGAATTACGTTATATGGTATAACGTTATAAAGTAAATAGGTTATATGGTATGACGTTATAACGCATTACGTAATATGGGATGACGTTATAACGTATTACGTTATGTGGGACGACGTTATAACGTATTGCGTTATATGGGATGACGTTATAACGTATTACGTTATATGGGATGACGTTATAACGTAATAGGTTATATGGTATAACGTTATAACGTATTACGTTGTACGGTATGACGTTATAACGTAATAGGTTATATGGTATGACGTTATAACGTAATACGTTATATGGTATGACGTTATAACGTAAATAGGTTATATGGTATGACGTTATACCGTATTACGTTATATGGTATGACGTTATAACGTCATAGGTTATACGGTATGACGTTATAACGTAATACGTCATATGGTATGACGTTATAACGTATTACGTAATATGGGATGACGTTATAACGTATTACGTTATGTGGGACGACGTTATAACGTATTGCGTTATATGGGATGACGTTATAACGTATTACGTTATATGGGATGACGTTATAACGTAATAGGTTATATGGTATGACGTTATAACGTACTACGTTATATGGGATGACGTTATAATTATTACGTTATATGGGATGACGTTATAACGTAATAGGTTATATGGTATGACGCTATAACTTAATAGGTTATATCGTATGACGTTATACCAAATTACGTTATATGGTATGACGTTATAACGTAAATAGGTTATATGGTATGACATTATACCGTATTACGTTATATGGGATGACGTTATAACGCATTACGTAATATGGGATGACGTTATAACGTATTACGTTATGTGGGACGACGTTATAACGTATTGCGTTATATGGGATGACGTTATAACGTACTACGTTATATGGGATGACGTTATAATTATTACGTTATATGGGATGACGTTATAATGTAATAGGTTATATGGTATGACGCTATAAATTAATAGGTTATATCGTATGACGTTATACCGAATTACGTTATATGGTATGACGTTATAACGTATTACGTTATATGGGATGACGTTATAACGTAATAGGTTATATGGTATAACGTTATAACGTATTACGTTATATGGTATGACGTTATAACGTAATACGTTATATGGTATGACGTTATAACGTATTACGTAATATGGGATGACGTTATAACGTATTACGTTATATGGGATGACGTTATAACGTAATAGGTTATATGGTATGACGTTATAACGTACTACGTTATATGGGATGACGTTATAATTATTACGTTATATGGGATGACGTTATAACGTAATAGGTTATATGATATGACGCTATAAATTAATAGGTTATATCGTATGACGTTATACCGAATTACGTTATATGGTATGACGTTATAACGTAAATAGGTTATATGGTATGACGTTATACCGTATTACGTTATATGGGATGACGTTATAACGCATTACGTAATATGGGATGACGTTATAACGTATTACGTTATGTGGGACGACGTTATAACGTATTGCGTTATATGGGATGACGTTATAACGTATTACGTTATATGGGATGACGTTATAACGTAATAGGTTATATGGTATAACGTTATAACGTATTACGTTGTATGGTATGACATTATAACGTAATAGGTTATATGGTATGACGTTATAACGTAATACGTTATATGGTATGACGTTATAACGTATTACGTTATTTGGGATGACGTTATAACGTAATAGGTTATATGGTATGACGTTATAAAGTAAATAGGTTATATGGTATGACGTTATACCGAATTACGTTATATGGTATAACGTTATAAAGTAAATAGGTTATATGGTATGACGTTATAACGCATTACGTAATATGGGATGACGTTATAACGTATTACGTTATGTGGGACGACGTTATAACGTATTGCGTTATATGGGATGACGTTATAACGTATTACGTTATATGGGATGACGTTATAACGTAATAGGTTATATGGTATAACGTTATAACGTATTACGTTGTATGGTATGACGTTATAACGTAATAGGTTATATGGTATGACGTTATAACGTAATACGTTATATGGTATGACGTTATAACGTAAATAGGTTATATGGTATCACGTTATACCGTATTACGTTATATGGTATGACGTTATAACGTCATAGGTTATACGGTATGACGTTATAACGTAATACGTCATATGGTATGACGTTATAACGTATTACGTAATATGGGATGACGTTATAACGTATTACGTTATGTGGGACGACGTTATAACGTATTGCGTTATATGGGATGACGTTATAACGTATTACGTTATATGGGATGACGTTATAACGTAATAGGTTATATGGTATGACGTTATAACGTACTACGTTATATGGGATGACGTTATAATTATTACGTTATATGGGATGACGTTATAACGTAATAGGTTATATGGTATGACGCTATAACTTAATAGGTTATATCGTATGAAGTTATACCAAATTACGTTATATGGTATGACGTTATAACGTAAATAGGTTATATGGTATGACATTATACCGTATTACGTTATATGGGATGACGTTATAACGCATTACGTAATATGGGATGACGTTATAACGTATTACGTTATGTGGGACGACGTTATAACGTATTGCGTTATATGGGATGACGTTATAACGTACTACGTTATATGGGATGACGTTATAATTATTACGTTATATGGGATGACGTTATAATGTAATAGGTTATATGGTATGACGCTATAAATTAATAGGTTATATCGTATGACGTTATACCGAATTACGTTATATGGTATGACGTTATAACGTAATAGGTTATATGGTATGACGTTATAACGTAATACGTTATATGGTATGACGTTATAACGTAAATAGGTTATATGGTATGACGTTATACCGTATTACGTTATATGGTTTGACGTTATAACGTCATAGGTTATACGGTATGACGTTATAACGTAATACGTCATATGGTATGACGTTATAACGTATTACGTAATATGGGATGACGTTATAACGTATTACGTTATGTGGGACGACGTTATAACGTATTGCGTTATATGGGATTACGTTATAACGTATTACGTTATATGGGATGACGTTATAACGTAATAGGTTATATGGTATGACGTTATAACGTACTACGTTATATGGGATGACGTTATAATTATTACGTTATATGGGATGACGTTATAACGTAATAGGTTATATGGTATGACGCTATAACTTAATAGGTTATATCGTATGACGTTATACCAAATTACGTTATATGGTATGACGTTATAACGTAAATAGGTTATATGGTATGACATTATACCGTATTACGTTATATGGGATGACGTTATAACGCATTACGTAATATGGGATGACGTTATAACGTATTACGTTATGTGGGACGACGTTATAACGTATTGCGTTATATGGGATGACGTTATAACGTACTACGTTATATGGGATGACGTTATAATTATTACGTTATATGGGATGACGTTATAACGCATTACGTAATATGGGATGACGTTATAACGTATTACGTTATGTGGGACGACGTTATAACGTATTGCGTTATATGGGATGACGTTATAACGTACTACGTTATATGGGATGACGTTATAATTATTACGTTATATGGGATGACGTTATAATGTAATAGGTTATATGGTATGACGCTATAAATTAATAGGTTATATCGTATGACGTTATACCGAATTACGTTGTATGGTATGACGTTATAACGTAATAGGTTATATGGTATGACGGTATAACGTAATACGTTATATGGTATGACGTTATAACGTAAATAGGTTATATGGTATGACGTTATACCGTATTACGTTATATGGTATGACGTTATAACGTCATAGGTTATACGGTATGACGTTATAACGTAATACGTCATATGGTATGACGTTATAACGTAAATAGGTTATATGGTATGACATTATACCGTATTACGTTATATGGGATGACGTTATAACGCATTACGTAATATGGGATGACGTTATAACGTATTACGTTATATGGGATGACGTTATAACGTAATAGGTTATATGGTATGACGTTATAACGTACTACGTTATATGGGATGACGTTATAATTATTACGTTATATGGGATGACGTTATAACGTAATAGGTTATATGGTATGACGCTATAACTTAATAGGTTATATCGTATGACGTTATACCAAATTACGTTATATGGTATGACGTTATAACGTAAATAGGTTATATGGTATGACATTATACCGTATTACGTTATATGGGATGACGTTATAACGCATTACGTAATATGGGATGACGTTATAACGTATTACGTTATGTGGGACGACGTTATAACGTATTGCGTTATATGGGATGACGTTATAACGTACTACGTTATATGGGATGACGTTATAATTATTACGTTATATGGGATGACGTTATAACGTAATAGGTTATATGGTATAACGTTATAACGTATTACGTTATATGGTATGACGTTATAACGTAATACGTTATATGGTATGACGTTATAACGTATTACGTAATATGGGATGACGTTATAACGTATTACGTTATATGGGATGACGTTATAACGTAATAGGTTATATGGTATGACGTTATAACGTACTACGTTATATGGGATGACGTTATAATTATTACGTTATATGGGATGACGTTATAACGTAATAGGTTATATGGTATGACGCTATAAATTAATAGGTTATATCGTATGACGTTATACCGAATTACGTTATATGGTATGACGTTATAACGTAAATAGGTTATATGGTATGACGTTATACCGTATTACGTTATATGGGATGACGTTATAACGCATTACGTAATATGGGATGACGTTATAACGTATTACGTTATGTGGGACGACGTTATAACGTATTGCGTTATATGGGATGACGTTATAACGTATTACGTTATATGGGATGACGTTATAACGTAATAGGTTATATGGTATAACGTTACAACGTATTACGTTGTATGGTATGACATTATAACGTAATAGGTTATATGGTATGACGTTATAACGTAATACGTTATATGGTATGACGTTATAACGTATTACGTTATATGGGATGACGTTATAACGTAATAGGTTATATGGTATGACGTTATAAAGTAAATAGGTTATATGGTATGACGTTATACCGAATTACGTTATATGGTATAACGTTATAAAGTAAATAGGTTATATGGTATGACGTTATAACGCATTACGTAATATGGGATGACGTTATAACGTATTACGTTATGTGGGACGACGTTATAACGTATTGCGTTATATGGGATGACGTTATAACGTATTACGTTATATGGGATGACGTTATAACGTAATAGGTTATATGGTATAACGTTATAACGTATTACGTTGTATGGTATGACGTTATAACGTAATAGGTTATATGGTATGACGTTATAACGTAATACGTTATATGGTATGTCGTTATAACGTAAATAGGTTATATGGTATGACGTTATACCGTATTACGTTATATGGTATGACGTTATAACGTCATAGGTTATACGGTATGACGTTATAACGTAATACGTCATATGGTATGACGTTATAACGTATTACGTAATATGGGATGACGTTATAACGTATTACGTTATGTGGGACGACGTTATAACGTATTGCGTTATATGGGATGACGTTATAACGTATTACGTTATATGGGATGACGTTATAACGTAATAGGTTATATGGTATGACGTTATAACGTACTACGTTATATGGGATGACGTTATAATTATTACGTTATATGGGATGACGTTATAACGTAATAGGTTATATGGTATGCGCTATAAATTAATAGGTTATATCGTATGACGTTATACCGAATTACGTTATATGGTATGACGTTATAACGTAAATAGGTTATATGGTATGACGTTATACCGTATTACGTTATATGGGATGACGTTATAACGCATTACGTAATATGGGATGACGTTATAACGTATTACGTTATGTGGGACGACGTTATAACGTATTGCGTTATATGGGATGACGTTATAACGTATTACGTTATATGGGATGACGTTATAACGTAATAGGTTATATGGTATAACGTTATAACGTATTACGTTGTATGGTATGACATTATAACGTAATAGGTTATATGGTATGACGTTATAACGTAATACGTTATATGGTATGACGTTATAACGTATTACGTTATATGGGATGACGTTATAACGTAATAGGTTATATGGTATGACGTTATAAAGTAAATAGGTTATATGGTATGACGTTATACCGAATTACGTTATATGGTATAACGTTATAAAGTAAATAGGTTATATGGTATGACGTTATAACGCATTACGTAATATGGGATGACGTTATAACGTATTACGTTATGTGGGCCGACGTTATAACGTATTGCGTTATATGGGATGACGTTATAACGTATTACGTTATATGGGATGACGTTATAACGTAATAGATTATATGGTATAACGTTATAACGTATTACGTTGTATGGTATGACGTTATAACGTAATAGGTTATATGGTATGACGTTATAACGTAATACGTTATATGGTATGACGTTATAACGTATTGCGTTATATGGGACGACGTTATAACGTATTGCGTTATATGGGATGACGTTATAACGTATTACGTTATATGGGATGACGTTATAACGTAATAGGTTATATGGTATAACGTTATAACGTATTACGTTGTATGGTATGACGTTATAACGTAATAGGTTATATGGTATGACGTTATAACTTAATAGGTTATATCGTATGACGTTATACCGAATTACGTTATATGGTATGACGTTATAACGTAAATAGGTTATATGGTATGACATTATACCCTATTACGTTATATGGGATGACGTTATAACGCATTACGTAATATGGGATGACGTTATAACGCATTACGTAATATGGGATGACGTTATAACGTATTACGTTATGTGGGACGACGTTATAACGTATTGCGTTATATGGGATGACGTTATAACGTACTACGTTATATGGGATGACGTTATAATTATTACGTTATATGGGATGACGTTATAATGTAATAGGTTATATGGTATGACGCTATAAATTAATAGGTTATATCGTATGACGTTATACCGAATTACGTTATATGGTATGACGTTATAACGTATTACGTTATATGGGATGACGTTATAACGTAATAGGTTATATGGTATAACGTTATAACGTATTACGTTATATGGTATGACGTTATAACGTAATACGTTATATGGTATGACGTTATAACGTATTACGTAATATGGGATGATTATAACGTATTACGTTATATGGGATGACGTTATAACGTAATAGGTTATATGGTATGACGTTATAACGTACTACGTTATATGGGATGACGTTATAATTATTACGTTATATGGGATGACGTTATAACGTAATAGGTTATATGGTATGACGCTATAAATTAATAGGTTATATCGTATGACGTTATACCGAATTACGTTATATGGTATGACGTTATAACGTAAATAGGTTATATGGTATGACGTTATACCGTATTACGTTATATGGGATGACGTTATAACGCATTACGTAATATGGGATGACGTTATAACGTATTACGTTATGTGGGACGACGTTATAACGTATTGCGTTATATGGGATGACGTTATAACGTATTACGTTATATGGGATGACGTTATAACGTAATAGGTTATATGGTATAACGTTATAACGTATTACGTTGTATGGTATGACATTATAACGTAATAGGTTATATGGTATGACGTTATAACGTAATACGTTATATGGTATGACGTTATAACGTATTACGTTATATGGGATGACGTTATAACGTAATAGGTTATATGGTATGACGTTATAAAGTAAATAGGTTATATGGTATGACGTTATAACGTATTACGTTATATGGGATGACGTTATAACGTAATAGGTTATATGGTATGACGTTATAACGCATTACGTAATATGGGATGACGTTATAACGTATTACGTTATATGGTATGACGTTATAACGTAAATAGGTTATATGGTATGACGTTATACCGTATTACGTTATATGGGATGACGTTATAACGCATTACGTAATATGGGATGACGTTATAACGTATTACGTTATGTGGGACGACGTTATAACGTATTGCGTTATATGGGATGACGTTATAACGTATTACGTTATATGGGATGACGTTATAACGTAATAGGTTATATGGTATAACGTTATAACGTATTACGTTGTATGGTATGACATTATAACGTAATAGGTTATATGGTATGACGTTATAACGTAATACGTTATATGGTATGACGTTATAACGTATTACGTTATATGGGATGACGTTATAACGTAATAGGTTATATGGTATGACGTTATAAAGTAAATAGGTTATATGGTATGACGTTATACCGAATTACGTTATATGGTATAACGTTATAAAGTAAATAGGTTATATGGTATGACGTTATAACGCATTACGTAATATGGGATGACGTTATAACGTATTACGTTATGTGGGACGACGTTATAACGTATTGCGTTATATGGGATGACGTTATAACGTATTACGTTATATGGGATGACGTTATAACGTAATAGGTTATATGGTATAACGTTATAACGTATTACGTTGTATGGTATGACGTTATAACGTAATAGGTTATATGGTATGACGTTATAACGTAATACGTTATATGGTATGACGTTATAACGTATTGCGTTATATGGGACGACGTTATAACGTATTGCGTTATATGGGATGACGTTATAACGTATTACGTTATATGGGATGACGTTATAACGTAATAGGTTATATGGTATAACGTTATAACGTATTACGTTGTATGGTATGACGTTATAACGTAATAGGTTATATGGTATGACGTTATAACTTAATAGGTTATATCGTATGACGTTATACCGAATTACGTTATATGGTATGACGTTATAACGTAAATAGGTTATATGGTATGACATTATACCCTATTACGTTATATGGGATGACGTTATAACGCATTACGTAATATGGGATGACGTTATAACGCATTACGTAATATGGGATGACGTTATAACGTATTACGTTATGTGGGACGACGTTATAACGTATTGCGTTATATGGGATGACGTTATAACGTACTACGTTATATGGGATGACGTTATAATTATTACGTTATATGGGATGACGTTATAATGTAATAGGTTATATGGTATGACGCTATAAATTAATAGGTTATATCGTATGACGTTATACCGAATTACGTTATATGGTATGACGTTATAACGTATTACGTTATATGGGATGACGTTATAACGTAATAGGTTATATGGTATAACGTTATAACGTATTACGTTATATGGTATGACGTTATAACGTAATACGTTATATGGTATGACGTTATAACGTATTACGTAATATGGGATGATTATAACGTATTACGTTATATGGGATGACGTTATAACGTAATAGGTTATATGGTATGACGTTATAACGTACTACGTTATATGGGATGACGTTATAATTATTACGTTATATGGGATGACGTTATAACGTAATAGGTTATATGGTATGACGCTATAAATTAATAGGTTATATCGTATGACGTTATACCGAATTACGTTATATGGTATGACGTTATAACGTAAATAGGTTATATGGTATGACGTTATACCGTATTACGTTATATGGGATGACGTTATAACGCATTACGTAATATGGGATGACGTTATAACGTATTACGTTATGTGGGACGACGTTATAACGTATTGCGTTATATGGGATGACGTTATAACGTATTACGTTATATGGGATGACGTTATAACGTAATAGGTTATATGGTATAACGTTATAACGTATTACGTTGTATGGTATGACATTATAACGTAATAGGTTATATGGTATGACGTTATAACGTAATACGTTATATGGTATGACGTTATAACGTATTACGTTATATGGGATGACGTTATAACGTAATAGGTTATATGGTATGACGTTATAAAGTAAATAGGTTATATGGTATGACGTTATACCGAATTACGTTATATGGTATAACGTTATAAAGTAAATAGGTTATATGGTATGACGTTATAACGCATTACGTAATATGGGATGACGTTATAACGTATTACGTTATGTGGGACGACGTTATAACGTATTGCGTTATATGGGATGACGTTATAACGTATTACGTTATATGGGATGACGTTATAACGTATTAGGTTATATGGTATAACGTTATAACGTATTACGTTGTATGGTATGACGTTATAACGTAATAGGTTATATGGTATGACGTTATAACGTAATACGTTATTTGGTATGACGTTATAACGTAAATAGGTTATATGGTATGACGTTATACCGTATTACGTTATATGGTATGACGTTATAACGTCATAGGTTATACGGTATGACGTTATAACGTAATACGTCATATGGTATGACGTTATAACGTATTACGTAATATGGTATGACGTTATAACGTATTACGTAATATGGGATGACGTTATAACGTATTACGTTATGTGGGACGACGTTATAACGTATTGCGTTATATGGGATGACGTTATAACGTAATAGGTTATATGGTATGACGTTATAACGTACTACGTTATATGGGATGACGTTATAATTATTACGTTATATGGGATGACGTTATAACGTAATAGGTTATATGGTATGACGCTATAACTTAATAGGTTATATCGTATGACGTTATACCAAATTACGTTATATGGTATGACGTTATAACGTAAATAGGTTATATGGTATGACATTATACCGTATTACGTTATATGGGATGACGTTATAACGCATTACGTAATATGGGATGACGTTATAACGTATTACGTTATGTGGGACGACGTTATAACGTATTGCGTTATATGGGATGACGTTATAACGTACTACGTTATATGGGATGACGTTATAATTATTACGTTATATGGGATGACGTTATAACGTAATAGGTTATATGGTATGACGCTATAAATTAATAGGTTATATCGTATGACGTTATACCGAATTACGTTATATGGTATGACGTTATAACGTAAATAGGTTATATGGTATGACGTTATACCGTATTACGTTATATGGGATGACGTTATAACGCATTACGTAATATGGGATGACGTTATAACGTATTACGTTATGTGGGACGACGTTATAACGTATTGCGTTATATGGGATGACGTTATAACGTATTACGTTATATGGGATGACGTTATAACGTAATAGGTTATATGGTATAACGTTATAACGTATTACGTTGTATGGTATGACATTATAACGTAATAGGTTATATGGTATGACGTTATAACGTAATACGTTATATGGTATGACGTTATAACGTATTACGTTATATGGGATGACGTTATAACGTAATAGGTTATATGGTATGACGTTATAAAGTAAATAGGTTATATGGTATGACGTTATACCGAATTACGTTATATGGTATAACGTTATAAAGTAAATAGGTTATATGGTATGACGTTATAACGCATTACGTAATATGGGATGACGTTATAACGTATTACGTTATGTGGGACGACGTTATAACGTATTGCGTTATATGGGATGATGTTATAACGTATTACGTTATATGGGATGACGTTATAACGTAATAGGTTATATGGTATAACGTTATAACGTATTACGTTGTATGGTATGACGTTATAACGTAATAGGTTATATGGTATGACGTTATAACGTAATACGTTATATGGTATGACGTTATAACGTATTGCGTTATATGGGACGACGTTATAACGTATTGCGTTATATGGGATGACGTTATAACGTATTACGTTATATGGGATGACGTCATAACGTAATAGGTTATATGGTATAACGTTATAACGTATTACGTTGTATGGTATGACGTTATAACGTAATAGGTTATATGGTATGACGTTATAACTTAATAGGTTATATCGTATGACGTTATACCGAATTACGTTATATGGTATGACGTTATAACGTAAATAGGTTATATGGTATGACATTATACCCTATTACGTTATATGGGATGACGTTATAACGCATTACGTAATATGGGATGACGTTATAACGCATTACGTAATATGGGATGACGTTATAACGTATTACGTTATGTGGGACGACGTTATAACGTATTGCGTTATATGGGATGACGTTATAACGTACTACGTTATATGGGATGACGTTATAATTATTACGTTATATGGGATGACGTTATAATGTAATAGGTTATATGGTATGACGCTATAAATTAATAGGTTATATCGTATGACGTTATACCGAATTACGTTATATGGTATGACGTTATAACGTATTACGTTATATGGGATGACGTTATAACGTAATAGGTTATATGGTATAACGTTATAACGTATTACGTTATATGGTATGACGTTATAACGTAATACGTTATATGGTATGACGTTATAACGTATTACGTAATATGGGATGACGTTATAACGTATTACGTTATATGGGATGACGTTATAACGTAATAGGTTATATGGTATGACGTTATAACGTACTACGTTATATGGGATGACGTTATAATTATTACGTTATATGGGATGACGTTATAACGTAATAGGTTATATGGTATGACGCTATAAATTAATAGGTTATATCGTATGACGTTATACCGAATTACGTTATATGGTATGACGTTATAACGTAAATAGGTTATATGGTATGACGTTATACCGTATTACGTTATATGGGATGACGTTATAACGCATTACGTAATATGGGATGACGTTATAACGTATTACGTTATGTGGGACGACGTTATAACGTATTGCGTTATATGGGATGACGTTATAACGTATTACGTTATATGGGATGACGTTATAACGTAATAGGTTATATGGTATAACGTTATAACGTATTACGTTATATGGGATGACGTTATAACGTAATAGGTTATATGGTATGACGTTATAAAGTAAATAGGTTATATGGTATGACGTTATACCGAATTACGTTATATGGTATAACGTTATAAAGTAAATAGGTTATATGGTATGACGTTATAACGCATTACGTAATATGGGATGACGTTATAACGCATTACGTAATATGGGATTACGTTCTAACGGATTACGTTATATGGGACGACGTTATAACGTAATAAGTTATATGTTATGACGTTATAACGTAATACGTTATATGGTATGACATTATAACGTAAATAGGTTATATGGTATGACGTTATACCGTATTACGTTATATGGGATGACGTTATAACGTATTAAGTAATATGGGATGACGTTATAACGTATTGCGTTATATGGTATGACGTTATAACGTATTACGTTATATGGGATGACGTTATAACGTATTACGTTATATGGGAGGACGTTATAACGTATTGCGTTATATGGTATGACGTTATAACGTATTACGTTATATGGGAAGACGTTATAACGTATTAAGTAATATGGGATGACGTTATAACGTAATAGGTTATATGGTATAACGTTATAACGTATTAGGTTATATGGTATGACGCTATAACGTATTACGTTATATGGCATGACGCTAGAACGTAATACGTTATATGGTATGACGTTATAACGTAAATAGATTATATGGTATGACGTTATACCGTATTAGGTTATATGGGATGACGTTATAACGCATTACGTAATATGGGATGACGTTATAACGTATTACGTTATGTGGGACGACGTTATAACGTATTGCGTTATATGGGATGACGTTATAACGTCTTACGTTATATGGGATGACGTTATAACGTATTACGTTATATGGGATGACGTTATAACGTAATAGGTTATATGGGATGACGTTATAATTATTACGTTATATGGGATGACGTTATAACGTAATAGGTTATATGGTATGACGTTATACCGTATTACGTTATATGGGATGACGTTATAACGTATTGCGTTATATGGGATGACGTTATAATTATTACGTTATATGGGATGACGTTATAACGTAATAGGATATATGGTATGACGTTATAACTTAATAGGTTATATCGTATGACGTTATACCGAACTACGTTATATGGTATGACGTTATAACGTAAATAGGTTATATGGTATGGCGTTACAACGTCTTACGTTATATGGGATGACGTTATAACGTATTACGTTATATGGGATGACGTTATAACGTAATAGGTTATATGGTATAACGTTATAACGTATTGCGTTATATGGTATGACGTTATAACGTAATACGTTATATGGTACGACGTTATAACGTAAATAAGTTATATGGTATGACGTTATAACGTATTACGTTATGTGGGACGACGTTATAACGTATTGCGTTATATGGTATGACGTTGTAACGTACTACGTTATATGGGATGACGTTATAACGTATTACGTTATATGGGATGACGTTATAACGTATTACGTTATATGGGATGACGTTATAAAGTAAATAGGTTATATGGTATGACGTTATACCGAATTACGTTATATGGTATGACGTTATAACGTAAATAGGTTATATGGTATGGCGTTATACCGTATTACGTTATATGGGATGACGTTATAACGCATTACGTAACATGGGATGACGTTATAACGTATTACGTTGTGTGGGACGACGTTATGACGTATTGCGTTATATGGGATGACGTTACAACGTATTACGTTATATGGGATGACGTTATAACGTAATAGGTTATATGGTATAACGTTATAACGTATTACGTAATATGGGACGACGTTATAACGCATTACGTTATGTGGGATGACGTTATAACGTATTACGTTATATGGAATACCGTTATAACGTATTAGGTTATATGGTATGACGCTATAACGTATTACGATATATGGCATGACGTTATAACGTAATGCGTTATATGGTATGACGTTATAACGTCATAGGTTATACGGTATGACGTTATAACGTAATAGGTTATATGGCATGACGCTATAACGTAATACGTTATATGGTATGACGTTATAACGTAAATAGATTATATGGTATGACGTTATAACGTAAATAGGTTATATGGTATGACGTTATACCGTATTACGTTATATGGTATGACGTTATAACGTCATAGGTTATACGATATGACGTTATAACGTAATAGGTTATATGGCATGACGCTATAACGTAATACGTTATATGGTATGACGTTATAACGTAAATAGATTATATGGTATGGCGTTATACCGTATTACGTTATATGGGATGACGTTATAACGCATTACGTAATATGGGATTACGTTATGACGTATTACGTTATGTGGGACGACGTTATAACGTATTGCGTTATATGGGATGACGTTATAACGTATTACGTTATATGGGATGACGTTGTAACGTAATAGGTTATATGGTATAACGTTATAACGTATTACGTTGTATGGTATGACGTTATAACGTAATAGGTTATATGGTATGACGTTATAACGTAATACGTTATATGGTATGACGTTATAACGTAAATAGGTTATATGGTATGACGTTATACCGTATTACGTTATATGGTATGACGTTATAACGTCATAGGTTATACGGTATGACGTTATAACGTAATACGTCATATGGTATGACGTTATAACGTATTACGTAATATGGGATGACGTTATAACGTATTACGTTATGTGGGACGACGTTATAACGTATTGCGTTATATGGGATGACGTTATAACGTATTACGTTATATGGGATGACGTTATAACGTAATAGGTTATATGGTATGACGTTATAACGTACTACGTTATATGGGATGACGTTATAATTATTACGTTATATGGGATGACGTTATAACGTAATAGGTTATATGGCATGACGCTATAAATTAATAGGTTATATCGTATGACGTTATACCGAATTACGTTATATGGTATGACGTTATAACGTAAATAGGTTATATGGTATGACGTTATACCGTATTACGTTATATGGGATGACGTTATAACGCATTACGTAATATGGGATGACGTTATAACGTATTACGTTATGTGGGACGACGTTATAACGTATTGCGTTATATGGGATGACGTTATAACGTATTACGTTATATGGGATGACGTTATAACGTAATAGGTTATATGGTATAACGTTATAACGTATTACGTTGTATGGTATGACATTATAACGTAATAGGTTATATGGTATGACGTTATAACGTAATACGTTATATGGTATGACGTTATAACGTAAATAGGTTATATGGTATGACGTTATACCGTATTACGTTATATGGGATGATGTTATAACGTATTACGTTATGTGGGACGACGTTATAACGTATTGCGTTATATGGGATGACGCTATAACGTATTACGTTATATGGCATGACGTTATAAAGTAATACGTTTTGTGGTATGACGTTATAACGTTAATAGGTTATATGGTATGACGTTATACCGAATTACGTTATATGGTATGACGTTATGACGTAAATAGGTTATATGGTATGACGTTATACCGTATTACGTTATATGGGATGACGTTATAACGCATTACGTAATATGGGATTACGTTCTAACGGATTACGTTATATGGGACGACGTTATAACGTAATAAGTTATATGGTATGACGTTATAACGTAATACGTTATATGGTATGACATTATAACGTAAATAGGTTATATGGTATGACGTTATACCGTATTACGTTATATGGGATGACGTTATAACGTATTAAGTAATATAGGATGACGTTATAACGTAATAGGTTATATGGTATGACGTTATACCGAATTACGTTATATGGTATGACGTTATGACGTAAATAGGTTATGGTATGACGTTATACCGTATTACGTTATATGGGATGACGTTATAACGCATTACGTAATATGGGATGACGTTATAACGTATTACGTTATATGGGATGACGTTATAACGTATTACGTTATATGGGATGACGTTATAACGTATTACGTTATATGGGAGGACGTTATAACGTATTGCGTTATATGGTATGACGTTATAACGTATTACGTTATATGGGAAGACGTTATAACGTATTAAGTAATATGGGATGACGTTATAACGTAATAGGTTATATGGTATAACGTTATAACGTATTAGGTTATATGGTATGACGCTATAACGTATTACGTTATATGGCATGACGTTATTACGTAATACGTTATATGGTATGACGTTATAACGTCATAGGTTATACGGTATGACGTTATAACTTAATAGGTTATATGGCATGACGCTAGAACGTAATACGTTATATGGTATGACGTTATAACGTAAATAGATTATATGGTATGACGTTATACCGTATTAGGTTATATGGGATGACGTTATAACGCATTACGTAATATGGGATGACGTTATAACGTATTACGTTATGTGGGACGACGTTATAACGTATTGCGTTATATGGGATGACGTTATAACGTCTTACGTTATATGGGATGACGTTATAACGTATTACGTTATATGGGATGACGTTATAACGTAATAGGTTATATGGGATGACGTTATAATTATTACGTTATATGGGATGACGTTATAACGTAATAGGTTATATGGTATGACGTTATACCGCATTACGTTATATGGGATGACGTTATAACGTATTACGTTATATGGGATGACGTTATAATTATTACGTTATATGGGATGACGTTATAACGTAATAGGATATATGGTATGACGTTATAACTTAATAGGTTATATCGTATGACGTTATACCGAACTACGTTATATGGTATGACGTTATAACGTAAATAGGTTATATGGTATGACGTTATAACGTCTTACGTTATATGGGATGACGTTATAACGTATTACGTTATATGGGATGACGTTATAACGTAATAGGTTATATGGTATAACGTTATAACGTATTGCGTTATATGGTATGACGTTATAACGTAATACGTTATATGGTATGACGTTATAACGTAAATAAGTTATATGGTATGACGTTATAACGTATTACGTTATGTGGGACGACGTTATAACGTATTGCGTTATATGGTATGACGTTGTAACGTACTACGTTATATGGGATGACGTTATAACGTATTACGTTATATGGGATGACGTTATAACTTATTACGTTATATGGGATGACGTTATAAAGTAAATAGGTTATATGGTATGACGTTATACCGAATTACGTTATATGGTATGACGTTATAACGTAAATAGGTTATATGGTATGGCGTTATACCGTATTACGTTATATGGGACGACGTTATAACGCATTACGTAATATGGGATGACGTTATAACGTATTACGTTATGTGGGACGACGTTATGACGTATTGCGTTATATGGGATGACGTTACAACGTATTACGTTATATGGGATGACGTTATAACGTAATAGGTTATATGGTATAACGTTATAACGTATTACGTTGTATGGTATGACGTTATAACGTAATAGGTTATATGGCATGACGTTATAACGTAATACGTTATATGGTATGACGTTATAACGTAAATAGGTTATATGGTATGACGTTATACCGTATTACGTTATATGGTATGACGTTATAACGTCATATGTTATACGGTATGACGTTATAACGTAATACGTCATATGGTATGACGTTATAACGTATTACGTAATATGTGACGACGTTATAACGCATTACGTTATGTGGGATGACGTTATAACGTATTACGTTATATGGAATACCGTTATAACGTATTAGGTTATATGGTATGACGCTATAACGTATTACGATATATGGCATGACGTTATAACGTAATGCGTTATATGGTATGACGTTATAACGTCATAGGTTATACGGTATGACGTTATAACGTAATAGGTTATATGGCATGACGCTATAACGTAATACGTTATATGGTATGACGTTATAACGTAAATAGATTATATGGTATGACGTTATACCGTATTACGTTATATGGGATGACGTTATAACGCATTACGTAATATGGGATTACGTTATGACGTATTACGTTATGTGGGACGACGTTATAACGTATTGCGTTATATGGGATGACGTTATAACGTATTACGTTATATGGGATGACGTTGTAACGTAATAGGTTATATGGTATAACGTTATAACGTATTGCGTTGTATGGTATGACGTTATAACGTAATAGGTTATATGGTATGACGTTATAACGTAATACGTTATATGGTATGACGTTATAACGTAAATAGGTTATATGGTATGACGTTATACCGTATTACGTTATATGGTATGACGTTATAACGTCATAGGTTATACGGTATGACGTTATTACGTAATACGTCATATGGTATGACGTTATAACGTATTACGTAATATGGGACGACGTTATAACGCATTACGTTATGTGGGATGACGTTATAACGTATTACGTTATATGGAATAGCGTTATAACGTATTAGGTTATATGGGATGACGTTATAACGTAATAGGTTATATGGTATGACGTTATAACGTATAACGTAATATGGGACGACGTTATAACGCATTACGTTATATGGGATGACGTTATAACGTATTACGTTATATGGAATACCGTTATAACGTATTAGGTTATATGGTATGACGCTATAACGTATTACGTTATGTGGCATGACGTTATAACGTAATACGTTATATGGTATGACGTTAATACGTAAATAGGTTATATCGTATGACGTTATACCGAACTACGTTATATGGTATGACGTTATAACGTGAATGGGTTATATGGTATGACGTTATAACGTATTACGTTATATGGGATGACGTTATAACGTAATACGTTATATGGTATGACGTTAATACGTAAATAGGTTATATGGTATGACGTCATACTGAATTACGTTATATGGTATGACATTATAACGTAAATAGGTTATATGGTATGACGTTATACCGTATTACGTTATATGGGATGACGTTATAACGTATTACGTTATATGGGATGACGTTATAATTATTACGTTATATGGGATGACGTTATAACGTAATAGGTTATATGGTATGACGTTATAACTTAATAGGTTATATCGTATGACGTTATACCGAACTACGTTATATGGTATGACGTTATAACGTAAATAGGTTATATGGTATGACGTTATAACGTCTTACGTTATATGGGATGACGTTATAACGTATTACGTTATATGGGATGACGTTATAACGTAATAGGTTATATGGTATAACGTTATAACGTATTGCGTTATATGGTATGACGTTATAAAGTAATACGTTATATGGTATGACGTTATAACGTAAATAAGTTATATGGTATGACGTTATAACGTATTACGTTATGTGGGACGACGTTATAACGTATTGCGTTATATGGGATGACGTTATAACGTACTACGTTATATGGGATGACGTTATAACGTATTACGTTATATGGGATGACGTTATAACGTAATAGGTTATATGGTATGACGTTATAAAGTAAATAGGTTATATGGTATGACGTTATACCGAATTACGTTATATGGTATGACGTTATAACGTAAATAGGTTATATGGTATGACGTTATACCGTATTACGTTATATGGGATGACATTATAACGCATTACGTAATATGGGATGACGTTATAACGTATTACGTTATGTGGGACGACGTTAAGACGTATTGCGTTATATGGGATGACGTTACAACGTATTACGTTATATGGGATGACGTTATAACGTAATAGGTTATATGGTATAACGTTATAACGTATTACGTTGTATGGTATGACGTTATAACGTAATAGGTTATATGGCATGACGTTATAACGTAATACGATATATGGTATGACGTTATAACGTAAATAGGTTATATGGTATGACGTTATACCGTATTGCGTTATATGGTATGACGTTATAACGTCATAGGTTATACGGTATGACGTTATAACGTAATACGTCATACGGTATGACGTTAATACGTACATAGGTTATATGGTATGACGCTATAACGTATTACGTTATATGGGATGACGTTATAACGTATTACGTTATATGGGATGACGTTATAACTTAATAGGTTATATCGTATGACGTTATACCGAATTACGTTATATGGTATGACGTTATAACGTAAATAGGTTATATGGTATGACGTTATACCGTATTACGTTAAATGGAATGACGTTATAACGCATTACGTAATATGGGATGACGTTATAACGTATTACGTTATGTGGGTCGACGTTATAACGTATTGCGTTATATGGGATGACGTTATAACGTACTACGTTATATGGGATGACGTTATAACGTATTACGTTATATGGGAAGACGTCATAACGTATTGCGTTATATGGTATGACGTTATGACGTATTACGTTATATGGGATGACGTTATAACTTAATAGGTTATATCGTATGACGTTATACCGAATTACGTTATATGGTATGACGTTATAACGTAAATAGGTTATATGGTATGACGTTATACCGTATTACGTTATATGGGATGACGTTATAACGCATTACGCAATATGGGATGACGTTATAACGTATTACGTTATGTGGGTCGACGTTATAACGTATTGCGTTATATGGGATGACGTTATAACGTATTACGTTGTATGGGATGACGTTATAACGTATTACGTTGTATGGGAAGACGTTATAACGTATTGCGTTATATGGTATGACGTTATAACGTATTACGTTATATGGGATGACGTTATAACGTATTACGTTATCTGGGACGACGTTATAACGTAATGCGTTATATGGGATGACGTTATAACGTATTACGTTATATGGGATGACGTTATAACGTATTACGTTATATGGGATGACGTTATAACGTATTACGTTATATGGGAAGACGTTATAACGTATTGCGTTATATGGTATGACGTTATAACGTATTCCGTTATATGGGATGACGTTATAACGTATTACGTAATATGGGATGACGTTATAACGTATTACGTTATATGGGATGACGTTATAACGTAATACGTTATATGGTATGACGTTAATACGTAAATAGGTTATATGGTATGACGTTATACCGAATTACGTTATATGGTATGACATTATAACGTAAATAGGTTATATGGTATGACGTTATACCGTATTACGTTATATGGTATGACGTTATAACGTATTGCGTTATATGGGATGACGTTATAACGTATTGCGTTATATGGGATGACGTTATAACGTATTACGTTATATGGGATGACGTTATAACGTAATAGGTTATATGGTATAACGTTATAACGTATTACGTTATATGGTATGACGTTATAACGTAATACGTTATATGGTATGACGTTATAACGTAAATAGGTTATATGGTATGACGTTATAACGTATTACGTAATATGGGACGACGTTATAACGCATTACGTTATATGGGATGACGTTATAACGTATTACGTTATATGGAATACCGTTATAACGTATTAGGTTATATGGTATGACGCTATAACGTATTACGTTATATGGCATTACGTTATAACGTAATAGGTTATAGGGTATGACGTTAATACGCAAATAGGTTATATGGTATGACGTTATACCGAATTACGTTATATGGTATGACATTATAACGTAAATAGGTTATATGGTATGACGTTATAACTTAATAGGTTATATCGTATGACGTTATACCGAATTACGTTATATGGTATGACGTTATAACGTAAATAGGTTATATGGTATGACGTTATACCGTATTACGTTAAATGGAATGACGTTATAACGCATTACGTAATATGGGATGACGTTATAACGTATTACGTTATGTGGGTCGACGTTATAACGTATTGCGTTATATGGGATGACGTTATAACGTACTACGTTATATGGGATGACGTTATAACGTATTACGTTATATGGGAAGACGTTATAACGTATTGCGTTATATGGTATGACGTTATAACGTATTACGTTATATGGGATGACGTTATAACTTAATAGGTTATATCGTATGACGTTATACCGAATTACGTTATATGGTATGACGTTATAACGTAAATAGGTTATATGGTATGACGTTATACCGTATTACGTTATATGGGATGACGTTATAACGCATTACGTAATATGGGATGACGTTATAACGTATTACGTTATGTGGGTCGACGTTATAACGTATTGCGTTATATGGGATGACGTTATAACGTAATACGTTATATGGGATGACGTTATAACGTATTACGTTATATGGGAAGACGTTATAACGTATTGCGTTATATGGTATGACGTTATAACGTATTACGTTATATGGGATGACGTTATAACGTATTACGTTATCTGGGACGACGTTATAACGTAATGCGTTATATGGGATGACGTTATAACGTATTACGTTATATGGGATGACGTTATAACGTATTACGCTATATGGGATGACGTTATAACGTATTACGTTATATGGGAAAACGTTATAACGTATTGCGTTATATGGTATGACGTTATAACGTATTACGTTATATGGGACGACGTTATAACGTATTACGTAATATGGGATGACGTTATAACGTATTACGTTATATGGGATGACGTTATAACGTAATACGTTATATGGTATGACGTTAATACGTAAATAGGTTATATGGTATGACGTTATACCGAATTACGTTATATGGTATGACATTATAACGTAAATAGGTTATATGGTATGACGTTATACCGTATTACGTTATATGGTATGACGTTATAACGTATTGCGTTATATGGGATGACGTTATAACGTCTTACGTTATATGGGATGACGTTATAACGTATTACGTTATATGGGATGACGTTATAACGTAATAGGTTATATGGTATAACGTTATAACGTATTACGTTATATGGTATGACGTTATAACGTAATACGTTATATGGTATGACGTTATAACGTAAATAGGTTATATGGTATGACGTTATAACGTATTACGTAATATGGGACGACGTTATAACGCATTACGTTATATGGGATGACGTTATAACGTATTACGTTATATGGGATGACGTTATAACGTATTACGTTATATGGGATGACGTTATAACGTATTACGTTATATGGGAAGACGTTATAACGTATTGCGTTATATGGTATGACGTTATAACGTATTACGTTATATGGGATGACGTTATAACGTCTTACGTTATATGGGATGACGTTATAACGTATTACGTTATATGGGATGACGTTATAACGTAATAGGTTATATGGTATAACGTTATAACGTATTACGTTATATGGTATGACGTTATAACGTATTGCGTTATATGGTATGACGTTATAACGTATTACGTTATATGGGATGACGTTATAACGTATTACGTTATCTGGGACGACGTTATAACGTAATGCGTTATATGGGATGACGTTATAACGTATTACGTTATATGGGATGACGTTATAACGTATTACGTTATATGGGATGACGTTATAACGTATTACGTTATATGGGAAGACGTTATAACGTATTGCGTTATATGGTATGACGTTATAACGTATTACGTTATATGGGATGACGTTATAACGTATTACGTAATATGGGATGACGTTATAACGTATTACGTTATATGGGATGACGTTATAACGTAATACGTTATATGGTATGACGTTAATACGTAAATAGGTTATATGGTATGACGTTATACCGAATTACGTTATATGGTATGACATTATAACGTAAATAGGTTATATGGTATGACGTTATACCGTATTACGTTATATGGTATGACGTTATAACGTATTGCGTTATATGGGATGACGTTATAACGTATTGCGTTATATGGGATGACGTTATAACGTATTACGTTATATGGGATGACGTTATAACGTAATAGGTTATATGGTATAACGTTATAACGTATTACGTTATATGGTATGACGTTATAACGTAATACGTTATATGGTATGACGTTATAACGTAAATAGGTTATATGGTATGACGTTATAACGTATTACGTAATATGGGACGACGTTATAACGCATTACGTTATATGGGATGACGTTATAACGTATTACGTTATATGGAATACCGTTATAACGTATTAGGTTATATGGTATGACGCTATAACGTATTACGTTATATGGCATTACGTTATAACGTAATAGGTTATATGGTATGACGTTAATACGTAAATAGGTTATATGGTATGACGTTATACCGAATTACGTTATATGGTATGACATTATAACGTAAATAGGTTATATGGTATGACGTTATAACTTAATAGGTTATATCGTATGACGTTATACCGAATTACGTTATATGGTATGACGTTATAACGTAAATAGGTTATATGGTATGACGTTATACCGTATTACGTTAAATGGAATGACGTTATAACGCATTACGTAATATGGGATGACGTTATAACGTATTACGTTATGTGGGTCGACGTTATAACGTATTGCGTTATATGGGATGACGTTATAACGTACTACGTTATATGGGATGACGTTATAACGTATTACGTTATATGGGAACACGTTATAACGTATTGCGTTATATGGTATGACGTTATAACGTATAACGTTATATGGGATGACGTTATAACTTAATAGGTTATATCGTATGACGTTATACCGAATTACGTTATATGGTATGACGTTATAACGTAAATAGGTTATATGGTATGACGTTATACCGTATTACGTTATATGGGATGACGTTATAACGCATTACGTAATATGGGATGACGTTATAACGTATTACGTTATGTGGGTCGACGTTATAACGTATTGCGTTATATGGGATGACGTTATAACGTAATACGTTATATGGGATGACGTTATAACGTATTACGTTATATGGGAAGACGTTATAACGTATTGCGTTATATGGTATGACGTTATAACGTATTACGTTATATGGGATGACGTTATAACGTATTACGTTATCTGGGACGACGTTATAACGTAATGCGTTATATGGGATGACGTTATAACGTATTACGTTATATGGGATGACGTTATAACGTATTACGCTATATGGGATGACGTTATAACGTATTACGTTATATGGGAAGACGTTATAACGTATTGCGTTATATGGTATGACGTTATAACGTATTACGTTATATGGGACGACGTTATAACGTATTACGTAATATGGGATGACGTTATAACGTATTACGTTATATGGGATGACGTTATAACGTAATACGTTATATGGTATGACGTTAATACGTAAATAGGTTATATGGTATGACGTTATACCGAATTACGTTATATGGTATGACATTATAACGTAAATAGGTTATATGGTATGACGTTATACCGTATTACGTTATATGGTATGACGTTATAACGTATTGCGTTATATGGGATGACGTTATAACGTCTTACGTTATATGGGATGACGTTATAACGTATTACGTTATATGGGATGACGTTATAACGTAATAGGTTATATGGTATAACGTTATAACGTATTACGTTATATGGTATGACGTTATAACGTAATACGTTATATGGTATGACGTTATAACGTAAATAGGTTATATGGTATGACGTTATAACGTATTACGTAATATGGGACGACGTTATAACGCATTACGTTATATGGGATGACGTTATAACGTATTACGTTATATGGAATACCGTTATAACGTATTAGGTTATATGGTATGACGCTATAACGTATTACGTTATATGGCATTACGTTATAACGTAATACGTTATATGGTATGACGTTAATACGTAAATAGGTTATATGGTATGACGTTATACCGAATTACGTTATATGGTATGACATTATAACGTAAATAGGTTATATGGTATGACGTTATACCGTATTACGTTATATGTAATGACGTTATAACGTATTACGTTATATGGGATGACGTTATAATTATTACGTTATATGGGATGAGGTTATAACGTAATAGGTTATATGGTATGGCGTTATAACTTAATAGGTTATATCGTATGACGTTATACCGAACTACGTTATATGGTATGACGTTATAACGTAAATAGGTTATATGGTATGACGTTATACCGTATTACGTTATATGGGATGACGTTATAACGCATTACGTAATATGGGATGACGTTATAACGTAATAGGTTATATGGTATAACGTTATAACGTATTACGTTATATGGTATGACGTTATAACGTAATACGTTATATGGAATGACGTTATAACGTAAATAGGTTATATGGTATGACGTTATAACGTCTTACGTTATATGGGATGACGTTATAACGTATTACGTTATATGGGATGACGTTATAACGTAATAGGTTATATGGTATAACCTTATAACGTATTACGTTATATGGTATGACGTTATACCGTATTACGTTATATGGGGTGACGTTATAACGCATTACGTAATATGGGATTACGTTATAACGTATTACGTTATGTGGGACGACGTTATAACGTATAGCGTTATATGGGATGACGTTATAACGTCTTACGTTATCTGGGATGATGTTATAACGTATTACGTTATATGGGATGACGTTATAACGTAATAGGTTATATGGTATAACGTTATAACGTATTACGTTATATGGTATGACGTTATAACGTCATAGGTTATACGGTATGACGTTATAACGTAATACGTCATATGGTATGACGTTATAACGTATTACATAATATGGGACGGCATTATAACGCATTACGTTATATGGGATGACGTTATAACGTATTACGTTATATGGAATACCGTTATAACGTATTAGGTTATATGGTATGACGCTATAACGTATTACGTTATATGGCATGACGTTATAACGTATTACGTTATATGGTATGACGTTATAACGTAAATAGGTTATATGGTATGACGTTATACCGTATTACGTTATATGGGATGACGTTATAACGCATTACGTAATATGGGATGACGTTATAACGTATTACGTTATGTGGGTCGACGTTATAACGTATTGCGTTATATGGGATGACGTTATAACGTATTACGTTGTATGGGATGACGTTATAACGTATTACGTTATATGGGAAGACGTTATAACGTATTGCGTTATATGGTATGACGTTATAACGTATTACGTTATATGGGATGACGTTATAACGTATTACGTTATCTGGGACGACGTTATAACGTAATGCGTTATATGGGATGACGTTATAACGTATTACGTTATATGGGATGACGTTATAACGTATTACGTTATATGGGATGACGTTATAACGTATTACGTTATATGGGAAGACGTTATAACGTATTGCGTTATATGGTATGACGTTATAACGTATTACGTTAGATGGGATGACGTTATAACGTATTACGTAATATGGGATGACGTTATAACGTATTACGTTATATGGGATGACGTTATAACGTAATACGTTATATGGTATGACGTTAATACGTAAATAGGTTATATGGTATGACGTTATACCGAATTACGTTATATTGTATGACATTATAACGTAAATAGGTTATATGGTATGACGTTATACCGTATTACGTTATATGGTATGACGTTATAACGTATTGCGTTATATGGGATGTCGTTATAAAGTCTTACGTTATATGGGATGACGTTATAACGTATTACGTTATATGGGATGACGTTATAACGTAGTAGGTTATATGGTATAACGTTATAACGTATTACGTTATATGGTATGACGTTATAACGTAATACGTTATATGGTATGACGTTATAACGTAAATATTTTATATGGTATGACGTTATAACGTATTACGTAATATGGAACGACGTTATAACGCATTACGTTATATGGGATGACGTTATAACGTATTACGTTATATGGAATACCGTTATAACGTATTAGGTTATATGGTATGACGCTATAACGTATTACGTTATATGGCATTACGTTATAACGTAATACGTTATATGGTATGACGTTAATACGTAAATAGGTTATATGGTATGACGTTATAACGTAATACGTTATATGGTATGACGTTATAACGTAAATAAGTTATATGGTATGACGTTATAACGTGTTACGTTATGTGGGACGACGTTATAACGTATTGCGTTATGTGGGACGACGTTATAACGTATTGCGTTATATGGGATGACGTTATAACGTATTACGTTATATGGGATGACGTTATAACGTAATAGGATATATGGTATAACGTTATAACGTATTACGTTGTATGGTATGACGTTATAACGTAATAGGTTATATGGTATGACGTTATAACGTAATACGTTATATGGTATGACGTTATAACGTAAATAGGTTATATGGTATGACGTTATACCGTATTACGTTATATGGTATGACGTTATAACGTCATAGGTTATACGGTATGACGTTATAACGTAATACGTCATATGATATGACGTTATAACGTATTACGTAATATGGGACGACGTTATAACGCTTTACGTTATGTGGGATGACGTTATAACGTATTACGTTATATGGAATACCGTTATAACGTATTAGGTTATATGGTATGACGCTATAACGTATTACGTTATATGGCATGACGTTATAACGTAATACGTTATATGGCATGACGTTAATACGTAAATAGGTTATATGGTATGACGTTATACCGAATTACGTTATATGGTATGACATTATAACGTAAATAGGTTATATGGTATGACGTTATACCGTATTACGTTATATGGGATGACGTTATAACGTATTACGTTATATGGGATGACGTTATAATTATTACGTTATATGGGATGACGTTATAACGTAATAGGTTATATGGTATGACGTTATAACTTAATAGGTTATATCGTATGACGTTATACCGAATTACGTTATATGGTATGACGTTATAACGTAAATAGGTTATATGGTATGACATTATACCGTATTACGTTATATGGGATGACGTTATAACGCATTACGTAATATGGGATGACGTTATAACGTATTACGTTATGTGGGACGACGTTATAACGTATTGCGTTATATGGGATGACGTTATAACGTAATAGGTTATATGGTATAACGTTATAACGTATTACGTTATATGGTATGACGTTATAACGTAATACGTTATGTGGTATGACGTTATAACGTAAATAGGTTATATGGTATGACGTTATAACGTCTTACGTTATATGGGATGACGTTATAACGTATTACGTTATATGGGATGACGTTATAACGTAATAGGTTATATGGTATAACGTTATAACGTATTACGTTATATGGTGTGACGTTATAACGTAATACGTTATATGGTATGACGTTATAACGTAAATAGGTTATATGGTATGACGTTATAACGTAATACGTTATATGGTATGACGTTATAACGTAAATAGGTTATATGGTATGACGTTATACCGTATTACGTTATATGGGATGACGTTATAACGCATTACGTAATATGGGATGACGTTATAACGTATTACGTTATGTGGGACGACGTTATAACGTATTGCGTTATATGGGATGACGTTATAACGTAATAGGTTATATGGTATAACGTTATAACATATTACGTTATATGGTATGACGTTATAACGTAATACGTTATATGGTATGACGTTATAACGTAAATAGGTTATATGGTATGACGTTATAACGTAATACGTTATATGGTATGACGTTATAACGTAAATAGGTTATATGGTATGACGTTATACCGTATTACGTTATATGGTATGACGTTATAACGTCATAGGTTATACGGTATGACGTTATAACGTAATACGTCATATGATATGACGTTATAACGTATTACGTAATATGGGACGACGTTATAACGCTTTACGTTATGTGGGATGACGTTATAACGTATTACGTTATATGGAATACCGTTATAACGTATTAGGTTATATGGTATGACGCTATAACGTATTACGTTATATGGCATGACGTTATAACGTAATACGTTATATGGCATGACGTTAATACGTAAATAGGTTATATGGTATGACGTTATACCGAATTACGTTATATGGTATGACATTATAACGTAAATAGGTTATATGGTATGACGTTATACCGTATTACGTTATATGGGATGACGTTATAACGTATTACGTTATATGGGATGACGTTATAATTATTACGTTATATGGGATGACGTTATAACGTAATAGGTTATATGGTATGACGTTATAACTTAATAGGTTATATCGTATGACGTTATACCGAATTACGTTATATGGTATGACGTTATAACGTAAATAGGTTATATGGTATGACATTATACCGTATTACGTTATATGGGATGACGTTATAACGCATTACGTAATATGGGATGTCGTTATAACGTATTACGTTATGTGGGACGACGTTATAACGTATTGCGTTATATGGGATGACGTTATAACGTAATAGGTTATATCTTATAACGTTATAACGTATTACGTTATATGGTATGACGTTATAACGTAATACGTTATATGGTATGACGTTATAACGTAAATAGGTTATATGGTATGACGTTATAACGTCTTACGTTATATGGGATGACGTTATAACGTATTACGTTATATGGGATGACGTTATAACGTAATAGGTTATATGGTATAACGTTATAACGTATTACGTTGTATGGTATGACGTTATAACGTAATAGGTTATATGGTATGACGTTATAACGTAATACGTTATATGGTATGACGTTATAACGTAAATAGGTTATATGGTATGACGTTATACCGTATTACGTTATATGGTATGACGTTATAACGTCATAGGTTATACGGTATGACGTTATAACGTAATACGTCATATGATATGACGTTATAACGTATTACGTAATATGGGACGACGTTATAACGCTTTACGTTATGTGGGATGACGTTATAACGTATTACGTTATATGGAATACCGTTATAACGTATTAGGTTATATGGTATGACGCTATAACGTATTACGTTATATGGCATGACGTTATAACGTAATACGTTATATGGCATGACGTTAATACGTAAATAGGTTATATGGTATGACGTTATACCGAATTACGTTATATGGTATGACATTATAACGTAAATAGGTTATATGGTATGACGTTATACCGTATTACGTTATATGGGATGACGTTATAACGTATTACGTTATATGGGATGACGTTATAATTATTACGTTATATGGGATGACGTTATAACGTAATAGGTTATATGGTATGACGTTATAACTTAATAGGTTATATCGTATGACGTTATACCGAATTACGTTATATGGTATGACGTTATAACGTAAATAGGTTATATGGTATGACATTATACCGTATTACGTTTTATGGGATGACGTTATAACGCATTACGTAATATGGGATGATGTTATAACGTATTACGTTATGTGGGACGACGTTATAACGTATTGCGTTATATGGGATGACGTTATAACGTAATAGGTTATATGGTATAACGTTATAACGTATTACGTTATATGGTATGACGTTATAACGTAATACGTTATATGGTATGACGTTATAACGTAAATAGGTTATATGGTATGACGTTATAACGTCTTACGTTATATGGGATGACGTTATAACGTATTACGTTATATGGGATGACGTTATAACGTAATAGGTTATATGGTATGACGCTATAACGTATTACGTTATATGGCATGACGTTATAACGTAATACGTTATATGGTATGACGTTAATACGTAAATAGGTTATATGGTATGACGTTATACCGAATTACGTTATATGGTATGACATTATAACATAAATAGGTTATATGGTATGACGTTATATGGGATGACGTTATAACGTATTACGTTATATGGGATGACGTTATAATTATTACGTTATATGGGATGACGTTATAATTATTACGTTATATGGGATGACGTTATAACGTAATAGGTTATATGGTATGACGTTATAACTTAATAGGTTATATCGTATGACGTTATACCGAATTACGTTATATGGTATGACGTTATAACCTAAATAGGTTATATGGTATGACATTATACCGTATTACGTTATATGGGATGACGTTATAACGCATTACGTAATATGGGATGACGTTATAACGTATTACGTTATGTGGGACGACGTTATAACGTATTGCGTTATATGGGATGACGTTATAACGTACTACGTTATATGGGATGACGTTATAATTATTACGTTATATGGGATGACGTTATAACGTAATAGGTTATATGGTATGACGCTTTAAATTAATAGGTTATATCGTATGACGTTATACCGAATTACGTTATATGGTATGACGTTATATCGTAAATTGGTTATATGGTATGACGTTATACCGTATTACGTTATATGGGATGACGTTATAACGCATTACGTAATATGGGATGACGTTATAACGTATTACGTTATGTGGGACGACGTTATAACGTATTGCGTTATATGGGATGACGTTATAACGTATTACGTTATATGGGATGACGTTATAAAGTAATAGGTTATATGGTATAACGTTGTAACGTATTACGTTGTATGGTATGACATTATAACGTAATAGGTTATATGGTATGACGTTATAACGTAATACGTTATATGGTATGACGTTATAACGTTAATAGGTTATATGGTATGACGTTATACCGAATTACGTTATATGGTATGACGTTATGACGTAAATAGGTTATATGGTATGACGTTATACCGTATTACGTTATATGGGATGACGTTATAACGCATTACGTAATATGGGATTACGTTATAACGGATTACGTTATATGGGACGACGTTATAACGTAATAAGTTATATGGTATGACGTTATAACGTAATACGTTATATGGTATGACATTATAACGTAGATAGGTTATATGGTATGACGTTATACCGTATTACGTTATATGGTATGACGTTATAACGTATTGCGTTATATGGGATGTCGTTATAAAGTCTTACGTTATATGGGATGACGTTATAACGTATTACGTTATATGGGATGATGTTATAACGTAATAGGTTATATGGTATAACGTTATAACGTATTACGTTATATGGTATGACGTTATAACGTAATACGTTATATGGTATGACGTTATAACGTAAATATTTTATATGGTATGACGTTATAACGTATTACGTAATATGGGACGACGTTATAACGCATTACGTTATATGGGATGACGTTATAACGTATTACGTTATATGGAATACCGTTATAACGTATTAGGTTATATGGTATGACGCTATAACGTATTACGTTATATGGCATTACGTTATAACGTAATACGTTATATGGTATGACGTTAATACGTAAATAGGTTATATGGTATGACGTTATACCGAATTACGTTATATGGTATGACATTATAACGTAAATAGGTTATATGGTATGACGTTATACCGTATTACGTTATATGGGATGACGTTATAACGTATTACGTTATATGGGATGACGTTATAATTATTACGTTATATGGGATGACGTTATAACGTAATAGGTTATATGGTATGGCGTTATAACTTAATAGGTTATATCGTATGACGTTATACCGAACTACGTTATATGGTATGACGTTATAACGTAAATAGGTTATATGGTATGACGTTATACCGTATTACGTTATATGGGATTACGTTATAACGTAAATAGGTTATATGGTATGATGTTATAACGTATTACGAAATATGGGACGACGTTATAACGCTTTACGTTATGTGGGATGACGTTATAACGTATTACGTTATATGGAATACCGTTATAACTTATTAGGTTATATGGTATGACGCTATAACGTATTACGTTATATGGGATGACGTTATAACGTATTACGTTATATGGGATGACGTTATAATTATTACGTTATATGGGATGACGTTATAACGTAATAGGTTATATGGTATGGCGTTATAACTTAATAGGTTATATCGTATGACGTTATACCGAACTACGTTATATGGTATGACGTTATAACGTAAATAGGTTATATGGTATGACGCTATAACGTATTACGTTATATGGCATGACGTTATAACGTAATACGTTATATGGTATGACGTTATAACTTAATAGGTTATATCGTATGACGTTATACCGAATTACGTTATATGGTATGACGTTATAACCTAAATAGGTTATATGGTATGACATTATACCGTATTACGTTATATGGGATGACGTTATAACGCATTACGTAATATGGGATGACGTTATAACGTATTACGTTATGTGGGACGACGTTATAACGTATTGCGTTATATGGGATGACGTTATAACGTACTACGTTATATGGGATGACGTTATAATTATTACGTTATATGGGATGACGTTATAATTATTACGTTATATGGGATGACGTTATAACGTAATAGGTTATATGGTATGACGCTATAAATTAATAGGTTATATCGTATGACGTTATACCGAATTACGTTATATGGTATGACGTTATAACGTAAATAGGTTATATGGTATGACGTTATACCGTATTACGTTATATGGGATGACGTTATAACGCATTACGTAATATGGGATGACGTTATAACGTATTACGTTATGTGGGACGACGTTATAACGTATTGCGTTATATGGGATGACGTTATAACGTATTACGTTATATGGGATGACGTTATAAAGTAATAGGTTATATGGTATAACGTTGTAACGTATTACGTTGTATGGTATGACATTATAACGTAATAGGTTATATGATATGACGTTATAACGTAATACGTTATATGGTATGACGTTATAACGTTAATAGGTTATATGGTATGACGTTATACCGAATTACGTTATATGGTATGACGTTATGACGTAAATAGGTTATATGGTATGACGTTATACCGTATTACGTTATATGGGATGACGTTATAACGCATTACGTAATATGGGATTACGTTATAACGGATTACGTTATATGGGACGACGTTATAACGTAATAAGTTATATGGTATGACGTTATAACGTAATACGTTATATGGTATGACATTATAACGTAAATAGGTTATATGGTATGACGTTATACCGTATTACGTTATATGGTATGACGTTATAACGTATTGCGTTATATGGGATGACGTTATAACGTCTTACGTTATATGGGATGACGTTATAACGTATTACGTTATATGGGATGACGTTATAACGTAATAGGTTATATGGTATAACGTTATAACGTATTACGTTATATGGTATGACGTTATAACGTAATACGTTATATGGTATGACGTTATAACGTAAATAGGTTATATGGTATGACGTTATAACGTATTACGTAATATGGGACGACGTTATAACGCATTACGTTATATGGGATGACGTTATAACGTATTACGTTATATGGAATACCGTTATAACGTATTAGGTTATATGGTATGACGCTATAACGTATTACGTTATATGGCATTACGTTATAACGTAATACGTTATATGGTATGACGTTAATACGTAAATAGGTTATATGGTATGACGTTATACCGAATTACGTTATATGGTATGACATTATAACGTAAATAGGTTATATGGTATGACGTTATACCGTATTACGTTATATGGGATGACGTTATAACGTATTACGTTATATGGGATGACGTTATAATTATTACGTTATATGGGATGAGGTTATAACGTAATAGGTTATATGGTATGGCGTTATAACTTAATAGGTTATATCGTATGACGTTATACCGAACTACGTTATATGGTATGACGTTATAACGTAAATAGGTTATATGGTATGACGTTATACCGTATTACGTTATATGGGATGACGTTATAACGGATTACGTAATATGGGATGACGTTATAACGTAATAGGTTATATGGTATAACGTTATAACGTATTACGTTATATTGTATGACGTTATAACGTAATACGTTATATGGAATGACGTTATAACGTAAATAGGTTATATGGTATGACGTTATAACGTCTTACGTTATATGGGATAACGTTATAACGTATTACGTTATATGGGATGACGTTATAACGTAATAGGTTATATGGTATAACCTTATAACGTATTACGTTATATGGTATGACGTTATACCGTATTACGTTATATGGGGTGACGTTATAACGCATTACGTAATATGGGATTACGTTATAACGCATTACGTAATATGGGATGACGTTATAACATATTACGTTATGTGGGACGACGTTATAACGTAATAGGTTATATGGTATAACGTTATAACGTATTACGTTATATGGTATGACGTTATAACGTCATAGGTTATACGGTATGACATTATAACGTAATACGTCATATGGTATGACGTTATAACGTATTACATAATATGGGACGGCATTATAACGCATTACGTTATATGGGACGACGTTATAACGTATTACGTTATATGGAATACCGTTATAACGTATTAGGTTATATGGTATGACGCTATAACGTATTACGTTATATGGCATGACGTTATAACGTATTACGTTATATGGTATGACGTTAATACGTACATAGGTTATATGGTATGACGTTATACCGAATTACGTTATATGGTATGACGTTATAACGTAAATAGGTTATATGGTATGACGTTATACCGTATTACGTTATATGGGATGACGTTATAACGCATTACGTAATATGGGATGACGTTATAACGTATTACGTTATGTGGGTCGACGTTATAACGTATTGCGTTATATGGGATGACGTTATAACGTATTACGTTGTATGGGATGACGTTATAACGTATTACGTTATATGGGAAGACGTTATAACGTATTGCGTTATATGGTATGACGTTATAACGTATTACGTTATATGGGATGACGTTATAACGTATTACGTTATCTGGGACGACGTTATAACGTAATGCGCTATATGGGATGACGTTATAACGTATTACGTTATATGGGATGACGTTATAACTTATTACGTTATATGGGATGACGTTATAACGTATTACGTTATATGGGAAGACGTTATAACGTATTGCGTTATATGGTATGACGTTATAACGTATTACGTTAGATGGGATGACGTTATAACGTATTACGTAATATGGGATGACGTTATAACGTATTACGTTATATGGGATGACGTTATAACGTAATACGTTATATGGTATGACGTTAATACGTAAATAGGTTATATGGTATGACGTTATACCGAATTACGTTATATGGTATGACATTATAACGTAAATAGGTTATATGGTATGACGTTATACCGTATTACGTTATATGGTATGACGTTATAACGTATTGCGTTATATGGGATGTCGTTATAAAGTCTTACGTTATATGGGATGGCGTTATAACGTATTACGTTATATGGGATGACGTTATAACGTAATAGGTTATATGGTATAACGTTATAACGTATTACGTTATATGGTATGACGTTATAACGTAATACGTTATATGGTATGACGTTATAACGTAAATATTTTATATGGTATGACGTTATAACGTATTACGTAATATGGGACGACGTTATAACGCATTACGTTATATGGGATGACGTTATAACGTATTACGTTATATGGAATACCGTTATAACGTATTAGGTTATATGGTATGACGCTATAACGTATTACGTTATATGGCATTACGTTATAACGTAATACGTTATATGGTATGACGTTAATACGTAAATAGGTTATATGGTATGACGTTATACCGAATTACGTTATATGGTATGACATTATAACGTAAATAGGTTATATGGTATGACGTTATACCGTATTACGTTATATGGGATGACGTTATAACGTATTACGTTATATGGGATGACGTTATAATTATTACGTTATATGGGATGACGTTATAACGTAATAGGTTATATGGTATGGCGTTATAACTTAATAGGTTATATCGTATGACGTTATACCGAACCACGTTATATGGTACGACGTTATAACGTAAATAGGTTATATGGTATGACGTTATACCGTATTACGTTATATGGGATGACGTTATAACGTAAATAGGTTATATGGTATGACGTTATACCGTATTACGTTATATGGTATGAAGTTATAACGTCATAGGTTATACGGTATGACGTTATAACGTAATACGTCATATGGTATGACGTTATAACGTATTACGAAATATGGGACGACGTTATAACGCTTTACGTTATGTGGGATGACGTTATAACGTATTACGTTATATGGAATACCGTTATAACTTATTAGGTTATATGGTATGACGCTATAACGTATTACGTTATATGGCATGACGTTATAACGTAATACGTTATATGGTATGACGTTAATACGTAAATAGGTTATATGGTATGACGTTATACCGAATTACGTTATATGGTATGACATTATAACGTAAATAGGTTATATGGTATGACGTTATATGGGATGACGTTATAACGTATTACGTTATATGGGATGACGTTATAATTATTACGTTATATGGGATGACGTTATAACGTAATAGGTTATATGGTATGACGTTATAACTTAATAGGTTATATCGTATGACGTTATACCGAATTACGTTATATGGTATGACGTTATAACCTAAATAGGTTATATGGTATGACATTATACCGTATTACGTTATATGGGATGACGTTATAACGCATTACGTAATATGGGATGACGTTATAACGTATTACGTTATGTGGGACGACGTTATAACGTATTGCGTTATATGGGATGACGTTATAACGTACTACGTTATATGGGATGACGTTATAATTATTACGTTATATGGGATGACGTTATAATTATTACGTTATATGGGATGACGTTATAACGTAATAGGTTATATGGTATGACGCTATAAATTAATAGGTTATATCGTATGACGTTATACCGAATTACGTTATATGGTATGACGTTATAACGTAAATAGGTTGTATGGTATGACGTTATACCGTATTACGTTTTATGGGATGACGTTATAACGCATTACGTAATATGGGATGACGTTATAACGTATTACGTTATGTGGGACGACGTTATAACGTATTGCGTTATATGGGATGACGTTATAACGTATTACGTTATATGGGATGACGTTATAAAGTAATAGGTTATATGGTATAACGTTGTAACGTATTACGTTGTATGGTATGACATTATAACGTAATAGGTTATATGGTATGACGTTATAACGTAATACGTTATATGGTATGACGTTATAACGTTAATAGGTTATATGGTATGACGTTATACCGAATTACGTTATATGGTATGACGTTATGACGTAAATAGGTTATATGGTATGACGTTATACCGTATTACGTTATATGGGATGACGTTATAACGCATTACGTAATATGGGATTACGTTATAACGGATTACGTTATATGGGACGACGTTATAACGTAATAAGTTATATGGTATGACGTTATAACGTAATACGTTATATGGTATGACATTATAACGTAATTAGGTTATATGGTATGACGTTATACCGTATTACGTTATATGGTACGACGTTATAACGTATTGCGTTATATGGGATGACGTTATAACGTCTTACGTTATATGGGATGACGTTATAACGTATTACGTTATATGGGATGACGTTATAACGTAATAGGTTATATGGTATAACGTTATAACGTATTACGTTATATGGTATGACGTTATAACGTAATACGTTATATGGTATGACGCTATAACGTAAATAGGTTATATGGTATGACGTTATAACGTATTACGTAATATGGGACGACGTTATAACGCATTACGTTATATGGGATGACGTTATAACGTAATACGTTATATGGTATGACGTTAATACGAAAATAGGTTATATGGTATGACGCTATACCGAATTACGTTATATGGCATGACATTATAACGTAAATAAGTTATATGGTATGACGTTATACCGTATTACGTTATATGGTATGACGTTATAACGTATTGCGTTATATGGGATGACGTTATAACGTCTTACGTTATATGGGATGACGTTATAACGTATTACGTTATATGGGATGACGTTATAACGTAATAGGTTATATGGTATAACGTTATAACGTATTACGTTATATTTTATGACGTTATAACGTAATACGTTATATGGTATGACGTTATAACGTAAATAGGTTATATGGTATGACGTTATAACGTATTACGTAATATGGGACGACGTTAGAACGCATTACGTTATATGGGATGACGTTATAACGTATTACGTTATATGGAATACCGTTATAACGTATTAGGTTATATGGTATGACGCTATAACGTATTACGTTATATGGCATTACGTTATAACGTAATACGTTATATGGTATGACGTTAATACGTAAATAGGTTATATGGTATGACGTTATACCGAATTACGTTATATGGTATGACATTATAACGTAAATAGGTTATATGGTATGACGTTATACCGTATTACGTTATATGGGATGACGTTATAACGTATTACGTTATATGGGATGACGTTATAATTATTACGTTATATGGGATGACGTTATAACGTAATAGGTTATATGGTATGGCGTTATAACTTAATAGGTTATATCGTATGACGTTATACCGAACTACGTTATATGGTATGACGTTATAACGTAAATAGGTTATATGGTATGACGTTATACCGTATTACGTTATATGGGATTACGTTATAACGTAAATAGGTTATATGGTATGACGTTATAACGTATTACGAAATATGGGACGACGTTATAACGCTTTACGTTATGTGGGATGACGTTATAACGTATTACGTTATATGGAATACCGTTATAACTTATTAGGTTATATGGTATGACGCTATAACGTATTACGTTATATGGGATGACGTTATAACGTATTACGTTATATGGGATGACGTTATAATTATTACGTTATATGGGATGACGTTATAACGTAATAGGTTATATGGTATGGCGTTATAACTTAATAGGTTATATCGTATGACGTTATACCGAACTACGTTATATGGTATGACGTTATAACGTAAATAGGTTATATGGTATGACGCTATAACGTATTACGTTATATGGCATGACGTTATAACGTAATACGTTATATGGTATGACGTTATAACTTAATAGGTTATATCGTATGACGTTATACCGAATTACGTTATATGGTATGACGTTATAACCTAAATAGGTTATATGGTATGACATTATACCGTATTACGTTATATGGGATGACGTTATAACGCATTACGTAATATGGGATGACGTTATAACGTATTACGTTATGTGGGACGACGTTATAACGTATTGCGTTATATGGGATGACGTTATAACGTACTACGTTATATGGGATGACGTTATAATTATTACGTTATATGGGATGACGTTATAATTATTACGTTATATGGGATGACGTTATAACGTAATAGGTTATATGGTATGACGCTATAAATTAATAGGTTATATCGTATGACGTTATACCGAATTACGTTATATGGTATGACGTTATAACGTAAATAGGTTATATGGTATGACGTTATACCGTATTACGTTATATGGGATGACGTTATAACGCATTACGTAATATGGGATGACGTTATAACGTATTACGTTATGTGGGACGACGTTATAACGTATTGCGTTATATGGGATGACGTTATAACGTATTACGTTATATGGGATGACGTTATAAAGTAATAGGTTATATGGTATAACGTTGTAACGTATTACGTTGTATGGTATGACATTATAACGTAATAGGTTATATGATATGACGTTATAACGTAATACGTTATATGGTATGACGTTATAACGTTAATAGGTTATATGGTATGACGTTATACCGAATTACGTTATATGGTATGACGTTATGACGTAAATAGGTTATATGGTATGACGTTATACCGTATTACGTTATATGGGATGACGTTATAACGCATTACGTAATATGGGATTACGTTATAACGGATTACGTTATATGGGACGACGTTATAACGTAATAAGTTATATGGTATGACGTTATAACGTAATACGTTATATGGTATGACATTATAACGTAAATAGGTTATATGGTATGACGTTATACCGTATTACGTTATATGGTATGACGTTATAACGTATTGCGTTATATGGGATGACGTTATAACGTCTTACGTTATATGGGATGACGTTATAACGTATTACGTTATATGGGATGACGTTATAACGTAATAGGTTATATGGTATAACGTTATAACGTATTACGTTATATGGTATGACGTTATAACGTAATACGTTATATGGTATGACGTTATAACGTAAATAGGTTATATGGTATGACGTTATAACGTATTACGTAATATGGGACGACGTTATAACGCATTACGTTATATGGGATGACGTTATAACGTATTACGTTATATGGAATACCGTTATAACGTATTAGGTTATATGGTATGACGCTATAACGTATTACGTTATATGGCATTACGTTATAACGTAATACGTTATATGGTATGACGTTAATACGTAAATAGGTTATATGGTATGACGTTATACCGAATTACGTTATATGGTATGACATTATAACGTAAATAGGTTATATGGTATGACGTTATACCGTATTACGTTATATGGGATGACGTTATAACGTATTACGTTATATGGGATGACGTTATAATTATTACGTTATATGGGATGAGGTTATAACGTAATAGGTTATATGGTATGGCGTTATAACTTAATAGGTTATATCGTATGACGTTATACCGAACTACGTTATATGGTATGACGTTATAACGTAAATAGGTTATATGGTATGACGTTATACCGTATTACGTTATATGGGATGACGTTATAACGGATTACGTAATATGGGATGACGTTATAACGTAATAGGTTATATGGTATAACGTTATAACGTATTACGTTATATGGTATGACGTTATAACGTAATACGTTATATGGAATGACGTTATAACGTAAATAGGTTATATGGTATGACGTTATAACGTCTTACGTTATATGGGATAACGTTATAACGTATTACGTTATATGGGATGACGTTATAACGTAATAGGTTATATGGTATAACCTTATAACGTATTACGTTATATGGAATGACGTTATACCGTATTACGTTATATGGGGTGACGTTATAACGCATTACGTAATATCGGATTACGTTATAACGCATTACGTAATATGGGATGACGTTATAACGTATTACGTTATGTGGGACGACGTTATAACGTAATAGGTTATATGGTATAACGTTATAACGTATTACGTTATATGGTATGACGTTATAACGTCATAGGTTATACGGTATGACATTATAACGTAATACGTCATATGGTATGACGTTATAACGTATTACATAATATGGGACGGCATTATAACGCATTACGTTATATGGGATGACGTTATAACGTATTACGTTATATGGAATACCGTTATAACGTATTAGGTTATATGGTATGACGCTATAACGTATTACGTTATATGGCATGACGTTATAACGTATTACGTTATATGGTATGACGTTAATACGTACATAGGTTATATGGTATGACGTTATACCGAATTACGTTATATGGTATGACGTTATAACGTAAATAGGTTATATGGTATGACGTTATACCGTATTACGTTATATGGGATGACGTTATAACGCATTACGTAATATGGGATGACGTTATAACGTATTACGTTATGTGGGTCGACGTTATAACGTATTGCGTTATATGGGATGACGTTATAATTATTACGTTATATGGGATGACGTTATAACGTAATAGGTTATATGGTATGGCGTTATAACTTAATAGGTTATATCGTATGACGTTATACCGAACTACGTTATATGGTATGACGTTATAGCGTAAATAGGTTATATGGTATGACGCTATAACGTATTACGTTATATGGCATGACGTTATAACGTAATACGTTATATGGTATGACGTTATAACTTAATAGGTTATATCGTATGACGTTATACCGAATTACGTTATATGGTATGACGTTATAACCTAAATAGGTTATATGGTATGACATTATACCGTATTACGTTATATGGGATGACGTTATAACGCATTACGTAATATGGGATGACGTTATAACGTATTACGTTATGTGGGACGACGTTATAACGTATTGCGTTATATGGGATGACGTTATAACGTACTACGTTATATGGGATGACGTTATAATTATTACGTTATATGGGATGACGTTATAATTATTACGTTATATGGGATGACGTTATAACGTAATAGGTTATATGGTATGACGCTATAAATTAATAGGTTATATCGTATGACGTTATACCGAATTACGTTATATGGTATGACGTTATAACGTAAATAGGTTATATGGTATGACGTTATACCGTATTACGTTATATGGGATGACGTTATAACGCATTACGTAATATGGGATGACGTTATAACGTATTACGTTATGTGGGACGACGTTATAACGTATTGCGTTATATGGGATGACGTTATAACGTATTACGTTATATGGGATGACGTTATAAAGTAATAGGTTATATGGTATAACGTTGTAACGTATTACGTTGTATGGTATGACATTATAACGTAATAGGTTATATGATATGACGTTATAACGTAATACGTTATATGGTATGACGTTATAACGTTAATAGGTTATATGGTATGACGTTATACCGAATTACGTTATATGGTATGACGTTATGACGTAAATAGGTTATATGGTATGACGTTATACCGTATTACGTTATATGGGATGACGTTATAACGCATTACGTAATATGGGATTACGTTATAACGGATTACGTTATATGGGACGACGTTATAACGTAATAAGTTATATGGTATGACGTTATAACGTAATACGTTATATGGTATGACATTATAACGTAAATAGGTTATATGGTATGACGTTATACCGTATTACGTTATATGGTATGACGTTATAACGTATTGCGTTATATGGGATGACGTTATAACGTCTTACGTTATATGGGATGACGTTATAACGTATTACGTTATATGGGATGACGTTATAACGTAATAGGTTATATGGTATAACGTTATAACGTATTACGTTATATGGTATGACGTTATAACGTAATACGTTATATGGTATGACGTTATAACGTAAATAGGTTATATGGTATGACGTTATAACGTATTACGTAATATGGGACGACGTTATAACGCATTACGTTATATGGGATGACGTTATAACGTATTACGTTATATGGAATACCGTTATAACGTATTAGGTTATATGGTATGACGCTATAACGTATTACGTTATATGGCATTACGTTATAACGTAATACGTTATATGGTATGACGTTAATACGTAAATAGGTTATATGGTATGACGTTATACCGAATTACGTTATATGGTATGACATTATAACGTAAATAGGTTATATGGTATGACGTTATACCGTATTACGTTATATGGGATGACGTTATAACGTATTACGTTATATGGGATGACGTTATAATTATTACGTTATATGGGATGAGGTTATAACGTAATAGGTTATATGGTATGGCGTTATAACTTAATAGGTTATATCGTATGACGTTATACCGAACTACGTTATATGGTATGACGTTATAACGTAAATAGGTTATATGGTATGACGTTATACCGTATTACGTTATATGGGATGACGTTATAACGGATTACGTAATATGGGATGACGTTATAACGTAATAGGTTATATGGTATAACGTTATAACGTATTACGTTATATGGTATGACGTTATAACGTAATACGTTATATGGAATGACGTTATAACGTAAATAGGTTATATGGTATGACGTTATAACGTCTTACGTTATATGGGATAACGTTATAACGTATTACGTTATATGGGATGACGTTATAACGTAATAGGTTATATGGTATAACCTTATAACGTATTACGTTATATGGAATGACGTTATACCGTATTACGTTATATGGGGTGACGTTATAACGCATTACGTAATATCGGATTACGTTATAACGCATTACGTAATATGGGATGACGTTATAACGTATTACGTTATGTGGGACGACGTTATAACGTAATAGGTTATATGGTATAACGTTATAACGTATTACGTTATATGGTATGACGTTATAACGTCATAGGTTATACGGTATGACATTATAACGTAATACGTCATATGGTATGACGTTATAACGTATTACATAATATGGGACGGCATTATAACGCATTACGTTATATGGGATGACGTTATAACGTATTACGTTATATGGAATACCGTTATAACGTATTAGGTTATATGGTATGACGCTATAACGTATTACGTTATATGGCATGACGTTATAACGTATTACGTTATATGGTATGACGTTAATACGTACATAGGTTATATGGTATGACGTTATACCGAATTACGTTATATGGTATGACGTTATAACGTAAATAGGTTATATGGTATGACGTTATACCGTATTACGTTATATGGGATGACGTTATAACGCATTACGTAATATGGGATGACGTTATAACGTATTACGTTATGTGGGTCGACGTTATAACGTATTGCGTTATATGGGATGACGTTATAATTATTACGTTATATGGGATGACGTTATAACGTAATAGGTTATATGGTATGGCGTTATAACTTAATAGGTTATATCGTATGACGTTATACCGAACTACGTTATATGGTATGACGTTATAGCGTAAATAGGTTATATGGTATGACGCTATAACGTATTACGTTATATGGCATGACGTTATAACGTAATACGTTATATGGTATGACGTTATAACTTAATAGGTTATATCGTATGACGTTATACCGAATTACGTTATATGGTATGACGTTATAACCTAAATAGGTTATATGGTATGACATTATACCGTATTACGTTATATGGGATGACGTTATAACGCATTACGTAATATGGGATGACGTTATAACGTATTACGTTATGTGGGACGACGTTATAACGTATTGCGTTATATGGGATGACGTTATAACGTACTACGTTATATGGGATGACGTTATAATTATTACGTTATATGGGATGACGTTATAATTATTACGTTATATGGGATGACGTTATAACGTAATAGGTTATATGGTATGACGCTATAAATTAATAGGTTATATCGTATGACGTTATACCGAATTACGTTATATGGTATGACGTTATAACGTAAATAGGTTATATGGTATGACGTTATACCGTATTACGTTATATGGGATGACGTTATAACGCATTACGTAATATGGGATGACGTTATAACGTATTACGTTATGTGGGACGACGTTATAACGTATTGCGTTATATGGGATGACGTTATAACGTATTACGTTATATGGGATGACGTTATAAAGTAATAGGTTATATGGTATAACGTTGTAACGTATTACGTTGTATGGTATGACATTATAACGTAATAGGTTATATGATATGACGTTATAACGTAATACGTTATATGGTATGACGTTATAACGTTAATAGGTTATATGGTATGACGTTATACCGAATTACGTTATATGGTATGACGTTATGACGTAAATAGGTTATATGGTATGACGTTATACCGTATTACGTTATATGGGATGACGTTATAACGCATTACGTAATATGGGATTACGTTATAACGGATTACGTTATATGGGACGACGTTATAACGTAATAAGTTATATGGTATGACGTTATAACGTAATACGTTATATGGTATGACATTATAACGTAAATAGGTTATATGGTATGACGTTATACCGTATTACGTTATATGGTATGACGTTATAACGTATTGCGTTATATGGGATGACGTTATAACGTCTTACGTTATATGGGATGACGTTATAACGTATTACGTTATATGGGATGACGTTATAACGTAATAGGTTATATGGTATAACGTTATAACGTATTACGTTATATGGTATGACGTTATAACGTAATACGTTATATGGTATGACGTTATAACGTAAATAGGTTATATGGTATGACGTTATAACGTATTACGTAATATGGGACGACGTTATAACGCATTACGTTATATGGGATGACGTTATAACGTATTACGTTATATGGAATACCGTTATAACGTATTAGGTTATATGGTATGACGCTATAACGTATTACGTTATATGGCATTACGTTATAACGTAATACGTTATATGGTATGACGTTAATACGTAAATAGGTTATATGGTATGACGTTATACCGAATTACGTTATATGGTATGACATTATAACGTAAATAGGTTATATGGTATGACGTTATACCGTATTACGTTATATGGGATGACGTTATAACGTATTACGTTATATGGGATGACGTTATAATTATTACGTTATATGGGATGAGGTTATAACGTAATAGGTTATATGGTATGGCGTTATAACTTAATAGGTTATATCGTATGACGTTATACCGAACTACGTTATATGGTATGACGTTATAACGTAAATAGGTTATATGGTATGACGTTATACCGTATTACGTTATATGGGATGACGTTATAACGGATTACGTAATATGGGATGACGTTATAACGTAATAGGTTATATGGTATAACGTTATAACGTATTACGTTATATGGTATGACGTTATAACGTAATACGTTATATGGAATGACGTTATAACGTAAATAGGTTATATGGTATGACGTTATAACGTCTTACGTTATATGGGATAACGTTATAACGTATTACGTTATATGGGATGACGTTATAACGTAATAGGTTATATGGTATAACCTTATAACGTATTACGTTATATGGTATGACGTTATACCGTATTACGTTATATGGGGTGACGTTATAACGCATTACGTAATATGGGATTACGTTATAACGCATTACGTAATATGGGATGACGTTATAACGTATTACGTTATGTGGGACGACGTTATAACGTAATAGGTTATATGGTATAACGTTATAACGTATTACGTTATATGGTATGACGTTATAACGTCATAGGTTATACGGTATGACATTATAACGTAATACGTCATATGGTATGACGTTATAACGTATTACATAATATGGGACGGCATTATAACGCATTACGTTATATGGGATGACGTTATAACGTATTACGTTATATGGAATACCGTTATAACGTATTAGGTTATATGGTATGACGCTATAACGTATTACGTTATATGGCATGACGTTATAACGTATTACGTTATATGGTATGACGTTAATACGTACATAGGTTATATGGTATGACGTTATACCGAATTACGTTATATGGTATGACGTTATAACGTAAATAGGTTATATGGTATGACGTTATACCGTATTACGTTATATGGGATGACGTTATAACGCATTACGTAATATGGGATGACGTTATAACGTATTACGTTATGTGGGTCGACGTTATAACGTATTGCGTTATATGGGATGACGTTATAACGTATTACGTTGTATGGGATGACGTTATAACGTATTACGTTATATGGGAAGACGTTATAACGTATTGCGTTATATGGTATGACGTTATAACGTATTACGTTATATGGGATGACGTTATAACGTATTACGTTATCTGGGACGACGTTATAACGTAATGCGTTATATGGGATGACGTTATAACGTATTACGTTATATGGGATGACGTTATAACGTATTACGTTATATGGGATGACGTTATAACGTATTACGTTATATGGGAAGACGTTATAACGTATTGCGTTATATGGTATGACGTTATAACGTATTACGTTAGATGGGATGACGTTATAACGTATTACGTAATATGGGATGACGTTATAACGTATTACGTTATATGGGATGACGTTATAACGTAATACGTTATATGGTATGACGTTAATACGTAAATAGGTTATATGGTATGACGTTATACCGAATTACGTTATATGGTATGACATTATAACGTAAATAGGTTATATGGTATGACGTTATACCGTATTACGTTATATGGTATGACGTTATAACGTATTGCGTTATATGGGATGTCGTTATAAAGTCTTACGTTATATGGGATGACGTTATAACGTATTACGTTATATGGGATGACGTTATAACGTAATAGGTTATATGGTATAACGTTATAACGTATTACGTTATATGGTATGACGTTATAACGTAATACGTTATATGGTATGACGTTATAACGTAAATATTTTATATGGTATGACGTTATAACGTATTACGTAATATGGGACGACGTTATAACGCATTACGTTATATGGGATGACGTTATAACGTATTACGTTATATGGAATACCGTTATAACGTATTAGGTTATATGGTATGACGCTATAACGTATTACGTTATATGGCATTACGTTATAACGTAATACGTTATATGGTATGACGTTAATACGTAAATAGGTTATATGGTATGACGTTATACCGAATTACGTTATATGGTATGACATTATAACGTAAATAGGTTATATGGTATGACGTTATACCGTATTACGTTATATGGGATGACGTTATAACGTATTACGTTATATGGGATGACGTTATAATTATTACGTTATATGGGATGACGTTATAACGTAATAGGTTATATGGTATGGCGTTATAACTTAATAGGTTATATCGTATGACGTTATACCGAACCACGTTATATGGTATGACGTTATAACGTAAATAGGTTATATGGTATGACGTTATACCGTATTACGTTATATGGGATGACGTTATAACGTAAATAGGTTATATGGTATGACGTTATACCGTATTACGTTATATGGTATGACGTTATAACGTCATAGGTTATACGGTATGACGTTATAACGTAATACGTCATATGGTATGACGTTATAACGTATTACGAAATATGGGACGACGTTATAACGCTTTACGTTATGTGGGATGACGTTATAACGTATTACATTATATGGAATACCGTTATAACTTATTAGGTTATATGGTATGACGCTATAACGTATTACGTTATATGGCATGACGTTATAACGTAATACGTTATATGGTATGACGTTAATACGTAAATAGGTTATATGGTATGACGTTATACCGAATTACGTTATATGGTATGACATTATAACGTAAATAGGTTATATGGTATGACGTTATATGGGATGACGTTATAACGTAAATAGGTTATATGGTATGACGTTATACCGTATTACGTTATATGGTATGACGTTATAACGTCATAGGTTATACGGTATGACGTTATAACGTAATACGTCATATGGTATGACGTTATAACGTATTACGAAATATGGGACGACGTTATAACGCTTTACGTTATGTGGGATGACGTTATAATTATTACGTTATATGGGATGACGTTATAACGTAATAGGTTATATGGTATGACGTTATAACTTAATAGGTTATATCGTATGACGTTATACCGAATTACGTTATATGGTATGACGTTATAACCTAAATAGGTTATATGGTATGACATTATACCGTATTACGTTATATGGGATGACGTTATAACGCATTACGTAATATGGGATGACGTTATAACGTATTACGTTATGTGGGACGACGTTATAACGTATTGCGTTATATGGGATGACGTTATAACGTACTACGTTATATGGGATGACGTTATAATTATTACGTTATATGGGATGACGTTATAATTATTACGTTATATGGGATGACGTTATAACGTAATAGGTTATATGGTATGACGTTATAACGTTAATAGGTTATATGGTATGACGTTATACCGAATTACGTTATATGGTATGACGTTATGACGTAAATAGGTTATATGGTATGACGTTATACCGTATTACGTTATATGGGATGACGTTATAACGCATTACGTAATATGGGATTACGTTATAACGGATTACGTTATATGGGACGACGTTATAACGTAATAAGTTATATGGTATGACGTTATAACGTAATACGTTATATGGTATGACATTATAACGTAATTAGGTTATATGGTATGACGTTATACCGTATTACGTTATATGGTACGACGTTATAACGTATTGCGTTATATGGGATGACGTTATAACGTCTTACGTTATATGGGATGACGTTATAACGTATTACGTTATATGGGATGACGTTATAACGTAATAGGTTATATGGTATAACGTTATAACGTATTACGTTATATGGTATGACGTTATAACGTAATACGTTATATGGTATGACGCTATAACGTAAATAGGTTATATGGTATGACGTTATAACGTATTACGTAATATGGGACGACGTTATAACGCATTACGTTATATGGGATGACATTATAACGTAATACGTTATATGGTATGACGTTAATACGAAAATAGGTTATATGGTATGACGTTATACCGAATTACGTTATATGGCATGACATTATAACGTAAATAAGTTATATGGTATGACGTTATACCGTATTACGTTATATGGTATGACGTTATAACGTATTGCGTTATATGGGATGACGTTATAGCGTCTTACGTTATATGGGATGACGTTATAACGTATTACGTTATATGGGATGACGTTATAACGTAATAGGTTATATGGTATAACGTTATAACGTATTACGTTATATGGTATGACGTTATAACGTAATACGTTATATGGTATGACGTTATAACGTAAATAGGTTATATGGTATGACGTTATAACGTATTACGTAATATGGGACGACGTTATAACGCATTACGTTATATGGGATGACGTTATAACGTATTACGTTATATGGAATACCGTTATAACGTATTAGGTTATATGGTATGACGCTATAACGTATTACGTTATATGGCATTACGTTATAACGTAATACGTTATATGGTATGACGTTAATACGTAAATAGGTTATATGGTATGACGTTATACCGAATTACGTTATATGGTATGACATTATAACGTAAATAGGTTATATGGTATGACGTTATACCGTATTACGTTATATGGGATGACGTTATAACGTATTACGTTATATGGGATGACGTTATAATTATTACGTTATATGGGATGAGGTTATAACGTAATAGGTTATATGGTATGACGTTATACCGAACTACGTTATATGGTATGACGTTATAACGTAAATAGGTTATATGGTATGACGTTATACCGTATTACGTTATATGGGATGACGTTATAACGCATTACGTAATATGGGATGACGTTATAACGTAATAGGTTATATGGTATAACGTTATAACGTATTACGTTATATGGTATGACGTTATAACGTAATACGTTATATGGAATGACGTTATAACGTAAATAGGTTATATGGTATGACGTTATAACGTCTTACGTTATATGGGATAACGTTATAACGTATTACGTTATATGGGATGACGTTATAACGTAATAGGTTATATGGTATAACCTTATAACGTATTACGTTATATGGTATGACGTTATACCGTATTACGTTATATGGGGTGACGTTATAACGCATTACGTAATATGGGATTACGTTATAACGCATTACGTAATATGGGATGACGTTATAACGTATTACGTTATGTGGGACGACGTTATAACGTAATAGGTTATATGGTATAACGTTATAACGTATTACGTTATATGGTATGACGTTATAACGTCATAGGTTATACGGTATGACATTATAACGTAATACGTCATATGGTATGACGTTATAACGTATTACATAATATGGGACGGCATTATAACGCATTACGTTATATGGGATGACGTTATAACGTATTACGTTATATGGAATACCGTTATAACGTATTAGGTTATATGGTATGACGCTATAACGTATTACGTTATATGGCATGACGTTATAACGTATTACGTTATATGGTATGACGTTAATACGTACATAGGTTATATGGTATGACGTTATACCGAATTACGTTATATGGTATGACGTTATAACGTAAATAGGTTATATGGTATGACGTTATACCGTATTACGTTATATGGGATGACGTTATAACGCATTACGTAATATGGGATGACGTTATAACGTATTACGTTATGTGGGTCGACGTTATAACGTATTGCGTTATATGGGATGACGTTATAACGTATTACGTTGTATGGGATGACGTTATAACGTATTACGTTATATGGGAAGACGTTATAACGTATTGCGTTATATGGTATGACGTTATAACGTATTACGTTATATGGGATGACGTTATAACGTATTACGTTATCTGGGACGACGTTATAACGTAATGCGTTATATGGGATGACGTTATAACGTATTACTTTATATGGGATGACGTTATAACGTATTACGTTATATGGGATGACGTTATAACGTATTACGTTATATGGGAAGACGTTATAACGTATTGCGTTATATGGTATGACGTTATAACGTATTACGTTAGATGGGATGACGTTATAACGTATTACGTAATATGGGATGACGTTATAACGTATTACGTTATATGGGATGACGTTATAACGTAATACGTTATATGGTATGACGTTAATACGTAAATAGGTTATATGGTATGACGTTATACCGAATTACGTTATATGGTATGACATTATAACGTAAATAGGTTATATGGTGTGACGTTATACCGTATTACGTTATATGGTATGACGTTATAACGTATTGCGTTATATGGGATGTCGTTATAAAGTCTTACGTTATATGGGATGACGTTATAACGTATTACGTTATATGGGATGACGTTATAACGTAATAGGTTATATGGTATAACGTTATAACGTATTACGTTATATGGTATGACGTTATAACGTAATACGTTATATGGTATGACGTTATAACGTAAATATTTTATATGGTATGACGTTATAACGTATTACGTAATATGGGACGACGTTATAACGCATTACGTTATATGGGATGACGTTATAACGTATTACGTTATATGGAATACCGTTATAACGTATTAGGTTATATGGTATGACGCTATAACGTATTACGTTATATGGCATTACGTTATAACGTAATACGTTATATGGTATGACGTTAATACGTAAATAGGTTATATGGTATGACGTTATACCGAATTACGTTATATGGTATGACATTATAACGTAAATAGGTTATATGGTATGACGTTATACCGTATTACGTTATATGGGATGACGTTATAACGTATTACGTTATATGGGATGACGTTATAATTATTACGTTATATGGGATGACGTTATAACGTAATAGGTTATATGGTATGGCGTTATAACTTAATAGGTTATATCGTATGACGTTATACCGAACCACGTTATATGGTATGACGTTATAACGTAAATAGGTTATATGGTATGACGTTATACCGTATTACGTTATATGGGATGACGTTATAACGTAAATAGGTTATATGGTATGACGTTATACCGTATTACGTTATATGGTATGACGTTATAACGTCATAGGTTATACGGTATGACGTTATAACGTAATACGTCATATGGTATGACGTTATAACGTATTACGAAATATGGGACGACGTTATAACGCTTTACGTTATGTGGGATGACGTTATAACGTATTACGTTATATGGAATACCGTTATAACTTATTAGGTTATATGGTATGACGCTATAACGTATTACGTTATATGGCATGACGTTATAACGTAATACGTTATATGGTATGACGTTAATACGTAAATAGGTTATATGGTATGACGTTATACCGAATTACGTTATATGGTATGACATTATAACGTAAATAGGTTATATGGAATGACGTTATATGGGATGACGTTATAACGTATTACGTTATATGGGATGACGTTATAATTATTACGTTATATGGGATGACGTTATAACGTAATAGGTTATATGGTATGACGTTATAACTTAATAGGTTATATCGTATGACGTTATACCGAATTACGTTATATGGTATGACGTTATAACCTAAATAGGTTATATGGTATGACATTATACCGTATTACGTTATATGGGATGACGTTATAACGCATTACGTAATATGGGATGACGTTATAACGTATTACGTTATGTGGGACGACGTTATAACGTATTGCGTTATATGGGATGACGTTATAACGTACTACGTTATATGGGATGACGTTATAATTATTACGTTATATGGGATGACGTTATAATTATTACGTTATATGGGATGACGTTATAACGTAATAGGTTATATGGTATGACGCTATAAATTAATAGGTTATATCGTATGACGTTATACCGAATTACGTTATATGGTATGACGTTATAACGTAAATAGGTTGTATGGTATGACGTTATACCGTATTACGTTTTATGGTATGACGTTATAACGCATTACGTAATATGGGATGACGTTATAACGTATTACGTTATGTGGGACGACGTTATAACGTATTGCGTTATATGGGATGACGTTATAACGTATTACGTTATATGGGATGACGTTATAAAGTAATAGGTTATATGGTATAACGTTGTAACGTATTACGTTGTATGGTATGACATTATAACGTAATAGGTTATATGGTATGACGTTATAACGTAATACGTTATATGGTATGACGTTATAACGTTAATAGGTTATATGGTATGACGTTATACCGAATTACGTTATATGGTATGACGTTATGACGTAAATAGGTTATATGGTATGACGTTATACCGTATTACGTTATATGGGATGACGTTATAACGCATTACGTAATATGGGATTACGTTATAACGGATTACGTTATATGGGACGACGTTATAACGTAATAAGTTATATGGTATGACATTATAACGTAATTAGGTTATATGGTATGACGTTATACCGTATTACGTTATATGGTACGACGTTATAACGTATTGCGTTATATGGGATGACGTTATAACGTCTTACGTTATATGGGATGACGTTATAACGTATTACGTTATATGGGATGACGTTATAACGTAATAGGTTATATGGTATAACGTTATAACGTATTACGTTATATGGTATGACGTTATAACGTAATACGTTATATGGTATGACGCTATAACGTAAATAGGTTATATGGTATGACGTTATAACGTATTACGTAATATGGGACGACGTTATAACGCATTACGTTATATGGGATGACATTATAACGTAATACGTTATATGGTATGACGTTAATACGAAAATAGGTTATATGGTATGACGTTATACCGAATTACGTTATATGGCATGACATTATAACGTAAATAAGTTATATGGTATGACGTTATACCGTATTACGTTATATGGTATGACGTTATAACGTATTGCGTTATATGGGATGACGTTATAACGTCTTACGTTATATGGGATGACGTTATAACGTATTACGTTATATGGGATGACGTTATAACGTAATAGGTTATATGGTATAACGTTATAACGTATTACGTTATATGGTATGACGTTATAACGTAATACGTTATATGGTATGACGTTATAACGTAAATAGGTTATATGGTATGACGTTATAACGTATTACGTAATATGGGACGACGTTATAACGCATTACGTTATATGGGATGACGTTATAACGTATTACGTTATATGGAATACCGTTATAACGTATTAGGTTATATGGTATGACGCTATAACGTATTACGTTATATGGCATTACGTTATAACGTAATACGTTATATGGTATGACGTTAATACGTAAATAGGTTATATGGTATGACGTTATACCGAATTACGTTATATGGTATGACATTATAACGTAAATAGGTTATATGGTATGACGTTATACCGTATTACGTTATATGGGATGACGTTATAACGTATTACGTTATATGGGATGACGTTATAATTATTACGTTATATGGGATGAGGTTATAACGTAATAGGTTATATGGTATGGCGTTATAACTTAATAGGTTATATCGTATGACGTTATACCGAACTACGTTATATGGTATGACGTTATAACGTAAATAGGTTATATGGTATGACGTTATACCGTATTACGTTATATGGGATGACGTTATAACGCATTACGTAATATGGGATGACGTTATAACGTAATAGGTTATATGGTATAACGTTATAACGTATTACGTTATATGGTATGACGTTATAACGTAATACGTTATATGGAATGACGTTATAACGTAAATAGGTTATATGGTATGACGTTATAACGTCTTACGTTATATGGGATAACGTTATAACGTATTACGTTATATGGGATGACGTTATAACGTAATAGGTTATATGGTATAACCTTATAACGTATTACGTTATATGGTATGACGTTATACCGTATTACGTTATATGGGGTGACGTTATAACGCATTACGTAATATGGGATTACGTTATAACGCATTACGTAATATGGGATGACGTTATAACGTATTACGTTATGTGGGACGACGTTATAACGTATAGCGTTATATGGGATGACGTTATAACGTCTTACGTTATCTGGGATGATGTTATAACGTATTACGTTATATGGGATGACGTTATAACGTAATAGGTTATATGGTATAACGTTATAACGTATTACGTTATATGGTATGACGTTATAACGTCATAGGTTATACGGTATGACGTTATAACGTAATACGTCATATGGTATGACGTTATAACGTATTACATAATATGGGACGGCATTATAACGCATTACGTTATATGGGATGACGTTATAACGTATTACGTTATATGGAATACCGTTATAACGTATTAGGTTATATGGTATGACGCTATAACGTATTACGTTATATGGCATGACGTTATAACGTATTACGTTAAATGGTATGACGTTAATACGTACATAGGTTATATGGTATGACGTTATACCGAATTACGTTATATGGTATGACGTTATAACGTAAATAGGTTATATGGTATGACGTTATACCGTATTACGTTATATGGGATGACGTTATAACGCATTACGTAATATGGGATGACGTTATAACGTATTACGTTATGTGGGTCGACGTTATAACGTATTGCGTTATATGGGATGACGTTATAACGTATTACGTTGTATGGGATGACGTTATAACGTATTACGTTATATGGGAAGACGTTATAACGTATTGCGTTATATGGTATGACGTTATAACGTATTACGTTATATGGGATGACGTTATAACGTATTACGTTATCTGGGACGACGTTATAACGTAATGCGTTATATGGGATGACGTTATAACGTATTACGTTATATGGGATGACGTTATAACGTATTACGTTATATGGGATGACGTTATAACGTATTACGTTATATGGGAAGACGTTATAACGTATTGCGTTATATGGTATGACGTTATAACGTATTACGTTAGATGGGATGACGTTATAACGTATTACGTAATATGGGATGACGTTATAACGTATTACGTTATATGGGATGACGTTATAACGTAATACGTTATATGGTATGACGTTAATACGTAAATAGGTTATATGGTATGACGTTATACCGAATTACGTTATATGGTATGACATTATAACGTAAATAGGTTATATGGTATGACGTTATACCGTATTACGTTATATGGTATGACGTTATAACGTATTGCGTTATATGGGATGTCGTTATAAAGTCTTACGTTATATGGGATGACGTTATAACGTAATAGGTTATATGGTATAACGTTATAACGTATTACGTTATATGTTATGACGTTATATCGTAATACGTTATATGGTATGACGTTATAACGTAATACGTTATATGGTATGACGTTATAACGTAAATATTTTATATGGTATGACGTTATAACGTATTACGTAATATGGGACGACGTTATAACGCATTACGTTATATGGGATGACGTTATAACGTATTACGTTATATGGAATACCGTTATAACGTATTAGGTTATATGGTATGACGCTATAACGTATTAAGTTATATGGCATTACGTTATAACGTAATACGTTATATGGTATGACGTTAATACGTAAATAGGTTATATGGTATGACGTTATAACGAATTACGTTATATGGTATGACATTATAACGTAAATAGGTTATATGGTATGACGTTATACCGTATTACGTTATATGGGATGACGTTATAACGTATTACGTTATATGGGATGACGTTATAATTATTACGTTATATGGGATGACGTTATAACGTAATAGGTTATATGGTATGGCGTTATAACTTAATAGGTTATATCGTATGACGTTATACCGAACTACGTTATATGGGATGACGTTATAACGTACTACGTTATATGGGATGACGTTATAACGTATTACGTTATATGGGATGACGTTATAACGTAATAGGTTATATGGTATAACGTTATAACGTATTACGTTATATGGTATGACGTTATAACGTAATACGTTATATGGTATGACGTTATAACGTAAATAGGTTATATGGTATGACGTTATAACGTCTTACGTTATATGGGATGACGTTATAACGTAATAGGTTATATGGTATAACGTTATAACGTATTACGTTATATGTTATGACGTTATATCGTAATACGTTATATGGTATGACGTTATAATGTCATAGGTTATACGGTATGACGTTATAACGTAATACGTCATATGGTATGACGTTATAACGTATTACGTAATATGGGACGACGTTATAACGCATTACGTTATGTGGGATGACGTTATAACGTATTACGTTATATGGAATACCGTTATAAGGTATTAGGTTATGTGGTATGACGCTATAACGTATTGCGATATGTGGCATGACTTTATAACGTAATGCGTTATATGGTATGACGTTATAACGTCATAGGTTATACGGTATGACGTTATAACGTAATAGGGTATATGGCATGACGCTATAACGTAATACGTTATATGGGATGACGTTATAACGTATTACGTTATATGGGATGACGTTATAAAGTAATAGGTTATATGGTATAACGTTGTAACGTATTACGTTGTATGGTATGACATTATAACGTAATAGGTTATATGGTATGACGTTATAACGTAATACGTTATATGGTATGACGTTATAACGTTAATAGGTTATATGGTATGACGTTATACCGAATTACGTTATATGGTATGACGTTATGACGTAAATAGGTTATATGGTATGACGTTATACCGTATTACGTTATATGGGATGACGTTATAACGCATTACGTAATATGGGATTACGTTATAACGGATTACGTTATATGGGACGACGTTATAACGTAATAAGTTATATGGTATGACGTTATAACGTAATACGTTATATGGTATGACATTATAACGTAAATAGGTTATATGGTATGACGTTATACCGTATTACGTTATATGGGATGACGTTATAACGTATTAAGTAATATGGGATGACGTTATAACGTAATAGGTTATATGGTATGACGTTATACCGAATTACGTTATATGGTATGACGTTATGACGTAAATAGGTTATGGTATGACGTTATACCGTATTACGTTGTATGGGATGACGTTATAACGCATTACGTAATATGGGATGACGTTATAGCGTATTACGTTATATGGGATGACGTTATAACGTAATAAGTTATATGGTATGACGTTATAACGTCATAGGTTATACGGTATGACGTTATACCGAATTACGTTATATGGTATGACGTTATGACGTAAATAGGTTATATGGTATGACGTTATACCGTATTACGTTATATGGGATGACGTTATAACGCATTACGTAATATGGGATTACGTTATAACGGATTACGTTATATGGGATGACGTTATAACGTAATAAGTTATATGGTATGACGTTATAACGTCATAGGTTATACGGTATGACGTTATAACGTAATAGGTTATATGGCATGACGCTATAACGTAATACGTTATATGGCATGACGTTATAACGTAATACGTTATATGGCATGAAGTTATAACGTAATACGTTATGTGGTATGACGTTATAACGTTAATAGGTTATATGGTATGACGTTATACCGAATTACGTTATATGGTATGACGTTATGACGTAAATAGGTTATATGGTATGACGTTATACCGTATTACGTTATATGGGATGACGTTATAACGTATTAAGTAATATGGTATGACGGTATAACGTAAATAGGTTATATGGTATGACGTTCTAACGTATTACGTTATATGGTATGACGTTATACCGTATTACGTTATATGGGATGACGTTATAACGCATTACGTAATATTGGATGACGTTATAACGTATTACGTTATGTGGGACGACGTTATAACGTATTGCGTTATATGGGATGACGTTATAACGTATTACGTTATATGGGATGACGTTATAACGTAATAGGTTATATGGTATAACGTTATAACGTAATAGGTTATATGGTATAACGTTATAACGTATTGCGTTATACGGTATGACGTTATAACGTAACACGTCATATGGTATGACGTTATAACGTATTACGTTATATGGAATACCGTTATAACGTATTAGGTTATATGGTATGACGTTATACCGTATTACGTTATATGGGACGACGTTATAACGTATTACGTTATATGGTATGACGTTATACCGTATTACGTTATATGGCATGACGTTATAACGTAATACGTTATATGGCATGACGTTATAACGTAATACGTTATGTGGTATGACGTTATAACGTTAATAGGTTATATGGTATGACGTTATACCGAATTACGTTATATGGTATGACGTTATGACGTAAATAGGTTATATGGTATAACGTTATAACGTAATAGGTTATATGGTATAACGTTATAACGTATTGCGTTATACGGTATGACGTTATAACGTAACACGTCATATGGTATGACGTTATAACGTATTACGTTATATGGAATACCGTTATAACGTATTAGGTTATATGGTATGACGTTATACCGTATTACGTTATATGGGACGACGTTATAACGCATTACGTAATATGGGATGACGTTATAACGTAATAGGTTATATGGTATAACGTTATAACGTATTAGGTTGTATGGTATGACGCTATAACGTATTACGATATATGGCATGACGTTATAACGTAATGCGTTATATGGTATGACGTTATAACGTCATAGGTTATACGGTATGACGTTATAACGTAATAGGTTATATGGTATAACGTTATAACGTATTGCGTTATACGGTATGACGTTATAACGTAACACGTCATATGGTATGACGTTATAACGTATTACGTTATATGGAATACCGTTATAACGTATTAGGTTATATGGTATGACGTTATACCGTATTACGTTATATGGGACGACGTTATAACGTATTACGTTATATGGTATGACGTTATACCGTATTACGTTATATGGGATGACGTTATAACGCATTACGTAATATGGTATGACGTTATAACGTAAATAGGTTATATGGTATGACGTTATTCCGTATTACGTTATATGGGATGACGTTATAACGCATTACGTAATATGGGATGACGTTATAACGTATTACGTTATGTGGGACGACGTTATAACGTATTGCGTTATATGGGATGACGTTATAACGTATTACGTTATATGGGATGACGTTATAAAGTAATAGGTTATATGGTATAACGTTGTAACGTATTACGTTGTATGGTATGACATTATAACGTAATAGGTTATATGGTATGACGTTATAACGTAATACGTTATATGGTATGACGTTATAACGTTAATAGGTTATATGGTATGACGTTATACCGAATTACGTTATATGGTATGACGTTATGACGTAAATAGGTTATATGGTATGACGTTATACCGTATTACGTTATATGGGATGACGTTATAACGCATTACGTAATATGGGATTACGTTATAACGGATTACGTTATATGGGACGACGTTATAACGTAATAAGTTATATGGTATGACGTTATAACGTAATACGTTATATGGTATGACATTATAACGTAAATAGGTTATATGGTATGACGTTATACCGTATTACGTTATATGGGATGACGTTATAACGTATTAAGTAATATGGGATGACGTTATAACGTAATAGGTTATATGGTATGACGTTATACCGAATTACGTTATATGGTATGACGTTATGACGTAAATAGGTTATGGTATGACGTTATACCGTATTACGTTGTATGGGATGACGTTATAACGCATTACGTAATATGGGATGACGTTATAGCGTATTACGTTATATGGGATGACGTTATAACGTAATAAGTTATATGGTATGACGTTATAACGTCATAGGTTATACGGTATGACGTTATACCGAATTACGTTATATGGTATGACGTTATGACGTAAATAGGTTATATGGTATGACGTTATACCGTATTACGTTATATGGGATGACGTTATAACGCATTACGTAATATGGGATTACGTTATAACGGATTACGTTATATGGGATGACGTTATAACGTAATAAGTTATATGGTATGACGTTATAACGTCATAGGTTATACGGTATGACGTTATAACGTAATAGGTTATATGGCATGACGCTATAACGTAATACGTTATATGGCATGACGTTATAACGTAATACGTTATATGGCATGACGTTATAACGTAATACGTTATGTGGTATGACGTTATAACGTTAATAGGTTATATGGTATGACGTTATACCGAATTACGTTATATGGTATGACGTTATGACGTAAATAGGTTATATGGTATGACGTTATACCGTATTACGTTATATGGGATGACGTTATAACGTATTAAGTAATATGGTATGACGGTATAACGTAAATAGGTTATATGGTATGACGTTCTAACGTATTACGTTATATGGTATGACGTTATACCGTATTACGTTATATGGGATGACGTTATAACGCATTACGTAATATTGGATGACGTTATAACGTATTACGTTATGTGGGACGACGTTATAACGTATTGCGTTATATGGGATGACGTTATAACGTATTACGTTATATGGGATGACGTTATAACGTAATAGGTTATATGGTATAACGTTATAACGTAATAGGTTATATGGTATAACGTTGTAACGTATTGCGTTATACGGTATGACGTTATAACGTAACACGTCATATGGTATGACGTTATAACGTATTACGTTATATGGAATACCGTTATAACGTATTAGGTTATATGGTATGACGTTATACCGTATTACGTTATATGGGACGACGTTATAACGTATTACGTTATATGGTATGACGTTATACCGTATTACGTTATATGGGATGACGTTATAACGCATTACGTAATATGGGATGACGTTATAACGTAATAGGTTATATGGTATAACGTTATAACGTATTAGGTTGTATGGTATGACGCTATAACGTATTACGATATATGGCATGACGTTATAACGTAATGCGTTATATGGTATGACGTTATAACGTCATAGGTTATACGGTATGACGTTATAACGTAATAGGTTATATGGCATGACGCTATAACGTAATACGATATATGGTATGACGTTATAACGTAAATAGATTATATGGTATGACGTTATACCTTATTACGTTATATGGGATGACGTTATAACGCATTACGTAATATGGGATGACGTTATAACTCAATAGGTTATATCGTATGACGTTATACCGAATTACGTTATATGGTATGACGTTATAACGTAAATAGGTTATATGGTATGACGTTATACCGTATTACGTTATATGGGATGACGTTATAACGCATTACGTAATATGGGATGACGTTATAACGCATTACGTAATATGGGATGACGTTATAACGTATTACGTTATGTGGGACGACGTTATAACGTATTGCGTTATATGGGATGACGTTATAACGTATTACGTTATATGGGTCGACGTTATAACGTATTGCGTTATATGGGATGACGTTATAACGTACTACGTTATATGGGATGACGTTATAACGTATTACGTTATAAGGGAAGACGTTATAACGTATTGCGTTATATGGTATGACGTTATAACGTATTACGTTATATGGGATGACGTTATAACTTAATAGGTTATATCGTATGACGTTATACCGAATTACGTTATATGGTATGACGTTATAACGTAAATAGGTTATATGGTATGACGTTATACCGTATTACGTTATATGGGATGACGTTATAACGCATTACGTAATATGGGATGACGTTATAACGTATTACGTTATGTGGGTCGACGTTATAACGTATTGCTTTATATGGGATGACGTTATAACGTATTACGTTATATGGGAAGACGTTATAACGTATTGCGTTATATGGTATGACGTTATAACGTATTACGTTATATGCGATGACGTTATAACGTATTACGTTATATGGTATGACGTTATAACTTAATAGGTTATATCGTATGACGTTATTCCGAATTACGTTATATGGTATGACGTTATAACGTAAATAGGTTATATGGTATGACGTTATACCGTATTACGTTATATGGGATGACGTTATAACGCATTACGTAATATGGGATGACGTTATAACGTATTACGTTATGTGGGTCGACGTTATAACGTATTGCGTTATATGGGATGACGTTATAACGTACTATGTTATATGGGATGACGTTATAACGTATTACGTTATATGGGATGACGTTATAACGTAATAGGTTATATGGTATGACGTTATAAAGTAAATAGGTTATATGGTATGACGTTATTCCGAATCACGTTATATGGTATGACGTTATAACGTAAATAGGTTATATGGTATGACGTTATATCGTATTACGTTATATGGGATGACGTTATAACGCATTACGTAATATGGGATGACGTTATAACGTATTACGTTATGTGGGACGACGTTATAACGTATTGCGTTATATGGGATGACGTTATAACATATTGCGTTATATGGGATGACGCTATAACGTATTACGTTATATGGCATGACGTTATTACGTAATACGTTATGTGTTATGACCTTATAACGTAATAGGTTATATGGTATGACGTTATAACGTAATACGTTATATGGTATGACGTTAATACGTAAATAGGTTATATGGTATGACGTTATACCGAATTACGTTATATGGTATGACGTTATAACGTATTGCGTTATATGGTATGACGTTATAACGTATTACGTTATATGGGATGACATTATAACGTATTACGTAATATGGGATGACGTTATAACGTAACAGGTTATACGGTATAACGTTATAACGTATTACGTTGTATGGTATGACGTTATAACGTAATAGGTTATATGGTATGACGTTATAACGTATTACGTTATATGGGAAGACGTTATAACGTATTGCGTTATATGGTATGACGTTATAACGTATTACGTTATATGGGATGACGTTATAACGTATTACGTAATATGGGATGACGTTATAACGTATTACGTTATATGGGATGACGTTATAACGTAATACGTTATATGGTATGACGTTAATACGTAAATAGGTTATATGGTATGACGTTATACCGAATTACGTTATATGGTATGACATTATAACGTAAATAGGTTATATGGTATGACGTGATACCGTATTACGTTATATGGTATGACGTTATAACGTATTGCGTTATATGGGATGACGTTATAACGTCTTACGTTATATGGGATGACGTTATAACGTATTACGTTATATGGGATGACGTTATAACGTAATAGGTTATATGGTATAACGTTATAACGTATTACGTTATATGTTATGACGTTATATCGTAATACGTTATATGGTATGACGTTATAATGTCATAGGTTATACGGTATGACGTTATAACGTAATACGTCATATGGTATGACGTTATAACGTATTACGTAATATGGGACGACGTTATAACGCATTACGTTATGTGGGATGACGTTATAACGTATTACGTTATATGGAATACCGTTATAACGTATTAGGTTATGTGGTATGACGCTATAACGTATTGCGATATGTGGCATGACTTTATAACGTAATGCGTTATATGGTATGACGTTATAACGTCATAGGTTATACGGTATGACGTTATAACGTAATAGGTTATATGGCATGACGCTATAACGTAATACGTTATATGGTATGACGTTATAACGTAAATAGATTATATGGTATGACGTTATACCGTATTACGTTATATGGGATGACGTTATAACGCATTACGTAATATGGGATGACGTTATAACGTATTACGTTATGTGGGACGACGTTATAACGTATTGCGTTATATGGGATGACGTTATAACGTCTTACGTTATATGGGATGACGTTATAACGTATTACGTTATATGGGATGACGTTATAACGTATTACGTTATATGGGATGACGTTATGATTATTACGTTATATGGGATGACGTTATAACGTAATAGGTTATATGGTATGACGTTATAACTTAATAGGTTATATCGTATGACGTTATACCGAACTAGGTTATATTGTATGACGTTATAACGTAAATAGGTTATATGGTATGACGTTATACCGTATTACGTTATATGGGATGACGTTATGATTATTACGTTATATGGGATGACGTTATAACGTAATAGGTTATATGGTATGACGTTATAACTTAATAGGTTATATCGTATGACGTTATACCGAACTACGTTATATTGTATGACGTTATAACGTAAATAGGTTATATGGTATGACGTTATACCGTATTACGTTATATGGGATGACGTTATAACGCATTACGTAATATGGGATGACGTTATAACGTATTACGTTACGTGGGACGACGTTATAACGTATTGCGTTATATGGGATGACGTTATAACGTACTACGTTATATGGGATGACGTTATAACGTATTACGTTATATGGGATGACGTTATAATGTAATAGGGTTATATGGTATGACGTTATAAAGTAAATAGGTTATATGGTATGACGTTATACCGAATTACGTTATATGGTATGACGTTATAACGTAAATAGTTTATATGGTATGACGTTATACCGTATTACGTTATATGGGATGACGTTATAACGCATTACGTAATATCGGATGACGTTATAACGTATTACATAATGTGGGACGACGTTATAACGTATTGCGTTATATGGGATGACGTTATAACGTATTACGTTATATGGGATGACGTTATAACGTATTACGTAATATGGGATGACGTTATAGCGTATTACGTTGTATGGTATGACGTTATAAGCTAATGCGTTATATGGCATGACGTTATAACGTAATACGTTATATGGTATGACGTTATAACGTCATAGGTTATACGGTATGACGTTATAACGTAATAGGTTATATGGCATGACGCTATAACGTAATACGTTATATGGTATGACGTTATAACGTAAATAGATTATATGGTATGACGTTATACCGTATAAGGTTATATGGGATGACGTTATAACGCATTACGTAATATGGGATGACGTTATAACGTATTACGTTATGTGGGACGACGTTATAACGTATTGCGTTATATGGGATGACGTTATAACGTCTTACGTTATATGGGATGACGATATAACGTATTACGTTATATGGGATGACGTTATAACGTATTACGTTATATGGGATGACGTTATAACGTAATAGGTTATATGGTATAACGTTATAACGTATTACGTTATATGTTATGACGTTATATCGTAATACGTTATATGGTATGACGTTATAACGTAAATAGGTTATATGGTATGACGTTATAACGTATTACGTAATATGGGACGACGTTATAACGCATTACGTTATATGGGATGACGTTATAACGTATTACGTTATATGGGATGACGTTATAACGTAATACGTTATATGGTATGACGTTAATACGTAAATAGGTTATATGGTATGACGTTATACCGAATTACGTTATATGGTATGACATTATAACGTAAATAGGTTATATGGTATGACGTTATACCGTATTACGTTATATGGTATGACGTTATAACGTATTGCGTTATATGGGATGTCGTTATAAAGTCTTACGTTATATGGGATGACGTTATAACGTATTACGTTATATGGGATGACGTTATAACGTAATAGGTTATATGGTATAACGTTATAACGTATTACGTTATATGGTATGACGTTATAACGTAATACGTTATATGGTATGACGTTATAACGTAAATATTTTATATGGTATGACGTTATAACGTATTACGTAATATGGGACGACGTTATAACGCATTACGTTATATGGGATGACGTTATAACGTATTACGTTATATGGAATACCGTTATAACGTATTAGGTTATATGGTATGACGCTATAACGTATTAAGTTATATGGCATTACGTTATAACGTAATACGTTATATGGTATGACGTTAATACGTAAATAGGTTATATGGTATGACGTTATAACGAATTACGTTATATGGTATGACATTATAACGTAAATAGGTTATATGGTATGACGTTATACCGTATTACGTTATATGGGATGACGTTATAACGTATTACGTTATATGGGGTGACGTTATAATTATTACGTTATATGGGATGACGTTATAACGTAATAGGTTATATGGTATGGCGTTATAACTTAATAGGTTATATCGTATGACGTTATACCGAACTACGTTATATGGGATGACGTTATAACGTACTACGTTATATGGGATGACGTTATAACGTATTACGTTATATGGGATGACGTTATAACGTAATAGGTTATATGGTATAACGTTATAACGTATTACGTTATATGGTATGACGTTATAACGTAATACGTTATATGGTATGACGTTATAACGTAAATAGGTTATATGGTATGACGTTATAACGTCTTACGTTATATGGGATGACGTTATAACGTAATAGGTTATATGGTATAACGTTATAACGTATTACGTTATATGTTATGACGTTATATCGTAATACGTTATATGGTATGACGTTATAATGTCATAGGTTATACGGTATGACGTTATAACGTAATACGTCATATGGTATGACGTTATAACGTATTACGTAATATGGGACGACGTTATAACGCATTACGTTATGTGGGATGACGTTATAACGTATTACGTTATATGGAATACCGTTATAAGGTATTAGGTTATGTGGTATGACGCTATAACGTATTGCGATATGTGGCATGACTTTATAACGTAATGCGTTATATGGTATGACGTTATAACGTCATAGGTTATACGGTATGACGTTATAACGTAATAGGTTATATGGCATGACGCTATAACGTAATACGTTATATGGTATGACGTTATAACGTAAATAGATTATATGGTATGACGTTATACCGTATTACGTTATATGGGATGACGTTATAACGCATTACGTAATATGGGATGACGTTATAACGTATTACGTTATGTGGGACGACGTTATAACGTATTGCGTTATATGGGATGACGTTATAACGTCTTACGTTATATGGGATGACGTTATAACGTATTACGTTATATGGGATGACGTTATAACGTATTACGTTATATGGGATGACGTTATGATTATTACGTTATATGGGATGACGTTATAACGTAATAGGTTATATGGTATGACGTTATAACTTAATAGGTTATATCGTATGACGTTATACCGAACTAGGTTATATTGTATGACGTTATAACGTAAATAGGTTATATGGTATGACGTTATACCGTATTACGTTATATGGGATGACGTTATGATTATTACGTTATATGGGATGACGTTATAACGTAATAGGTTATATGGTATGACGTTATAACTTAATAGGTTATATCGTATGACGTTATACCGAACTACGTTATATTGTATGACGTTATAACGTAAATAGGTTATATGGTATGACGTTATACCGTATTACGTTATATGGGATGACGTTATAACGCATTACGTAATATGGGATGACGTTATAACGTAATAGGTTATATGGTATAACGTTATAACGTATTACGTTGTATGGTATGACGTTATAACGTATTATGTTATGTGGGACGACGTTATAACGTATTGCGTTATATGGGATGACGTTATAACGTAATAGGTTATATGGTATAACGTTATAACGTATTACGTTATATGGTATGACGTTATAACGTAATACGTTATATGGTATGACGTTATAACGTAAATAGGTTATATGGTATGACGTTATAACGTCTTACGTTATATGGGATGACGTTATAACGTATTACGTTATATGGGATGACGTTATAACGTAATAGGTTATATGGTATAACGTTATAACGTATTACGTTGTATGGTATGACGTTATAACGTAATAGGTTATATGGTATGACGTTATAACATAATACGTTATATGGTATGACGTTATAACGTAAATAGGTTATATGGTATGACGTTATACCGTATTACGTTATATGGTATGACGATATAACGTCATAGGTTATACGGTATGACGTTATAACGTAATACGTCATATGGTATGACGTTATAACGTATTACGAAATATGGGACGACGTTATAACGCTTTACGTTATGTGGGATGACGTTATAACGTATTACGTTATATGGAATACCGTTATAACTTATTAGGTTATATGGTATGACGCTATAACGTATTACGTTATATGGCATGACGTTATAACGTAATACGTAATATGGTATGACGTTAATACGTAAATAGGTTATATGGTATGACGTTATACCGAATTACGTTATATGGTATGACATTATAACGTAAATAGGTTATATAGTATGACGTTATATGGGATGACGTTATAACGTATTACGTTATATGGGATGACGTTATAATTATTACGTTATATGGGATGACGTTATAACGTAATAGGTTATATGGTATGACGTTATAACTTAATAGGTTATATCGTATGACGTTATACCGAATTACGTTATATGGTATGACGTTATAACCTAAATAGGTTATATGGTATGACATTATACCGTATTACGTTATATGGGATGACGTTATAACGCATTACGTAATATGGGATGACGTTATAACGTATTACGTTATGTGGGACGACGTTATAACGTATTGCGTTATATGGGATGACGTTATAACGTACTACGTTATATGGGATGACGTTATAATTATTACGTTATATGGGATGACGTTATAACGTAATAGGTTATATGGTATGACGCTATAAATTAATAGGTTATATCGTATGACGTTATACCGAATTACGTTATATGGTATGACGTTATAACGTAAATAGGTTATATGGTATGACGTTATTCCGTATTACGTTATATGGGATGACGTTATAACGCATTACGTAATATGGGATGACGTTATAACGTATTACGTTATGTGGGACGACGTTATAACGTATTGCGTTATATGGGATGACGTTATAACGTATTACGTTATATGGGATGACGTTATAAAGTAATAGGTTATATGGTATAACGTTGTAACGTATTACGTTGTATGGTATGACATTATAACGTAATAGGTTATATGGTATGACGTTATAACGTAATACGTTATATGGTATGACGTTATAACGTTAATAGGTTATATGGTATGACGTTATACCGAATTACGTTATATGGTATGACGTTATGACGTAAATAGGTTATATGGTATGACGTTATACCGTATTACGTTATATGGGATGACGTTATAACGCATTACGTAATATGGGATTACGTTATAACGGATTACGTTATATGGGACGACGTTATAACGTAATAAGTTATATGGTATGACGTTATAACGTAATACGTTATATGGTATGACATTATAACGTAAATAGGTTATATGGTATGACGTTATACCGTATTACGTTATATGGGATGACGTTATAACGTATTAAGTAATATGGGATGACGTTATAACGTAATAGGTTATATGGTATGACGTTATACCGAATTACGTTATATGGTATGACGTTATGACGTAAATAGGTTATGGTATGACGTTATACCGTATTACGTTGTATGGGATGACGTTATAACGCATTACGTAATATGGGATGACGTTATAGCGTATTACGTTATATGGGATGACGTTATAACGTAATAAGTTATATGGTATGACGTTATAACGTCATAGGTTATACGGTATGACGTTATACCGAATTACGTTATATGGTATGACGTTATGACGTAAATAGGTTATATGGTATGACGTTATACCGTATTACGTTATATGGGATGACGTTATAACGCATTACGTAATATGGGATTACGTTATAACGGATTACGTTATATGGGATGACGTTATAACGTAATAAGTTATATGGTATGACGTTATAACGTCATAGGTTATACGGTATGACGTTATAACGTAATAGGTTATATGGCATGACGCTATAACGTAATACGTTATATGGCATGACGTTATAACGTAATACGTTATATGGCATGACGTTATAACGTAATACGTTATGTGGTATGACGTTATAACGTTAATAGGTTATATGGTATGACGTTATACCGAATTACGTTATATGGTATGACGTTATGACGTAAATAGGTTATATGGTATGACGTTATACCGTATTACGTTATATGGGATGACGTTATAACGTATTAAGTAATATGGTATGACGGTATAACGTAAATAGGTTATATGGTATGACGTTCTAACGTATTACGTTATATGGTATGACGTTATACCGTATTACGTTATATGGGATGACGTTATAACGCATTACGTAATATTGGATGACGTTATAACGTATTACGTTATGTGGGACGACGTTATAACGTATTGCGTTATATGGGATGACGTTATAACGTATTACGTTATATGGGATGACGTTATAACGTAATAGGTTATATGGTATAACGTTATAACGTAATAGGTTATATGGTATAACGTTATAACGTATTGCGTTATACGGTATGACGTTATAACGTAACACGTCATATGGTATGACGTTATAACGTATTACGTTATATGGAATACCGTTATAACGTATTAGGTTATATGGTATGACGTTATACCGTATTACGTTATATGGGACGACGTTATAACGTATTACGTTATATGGTATGACGTTATACCGTATTACGTTATATGGGATGACGTTATAACGCATTACGTAATATGGGATGACGTTATAACGTAATAGGTTATATGGTATAACGTTATAACGTATTAGGTTGTATGGTATGACGCTATAACGTATTACGATATATGGCATGACGTTATAACGTAATGCGTTATATGGTATGACGTTATAACGTCATAGGTTATACGGTATGACGTTATAACGTAATAGGTTATATGGCATGACGCTATAACGTAATACGATATATGGTATGACGTTATAACGTAAATAGATTATATGGTATGACGTTATACCTTATTACGTTATATGGGATGACGTTATAACGCATTACGTAATATGGGATGACGTTATAACTCAATAGGTTATATCGTATGACGTTATACCGAATTACGTTATATGGTATGACGTTATAACGTAAATAGGTTATATGGTATGACGTTATACCGTATTACGTTATATGGGATGACGTTATAACGCATTACGTAATATGGGATGACGTTATAACGCATTACGTAATATGGGATGACGTTATAACGTATTACGTTATGTGGGACGACGTTATAACGTATTGCGTTATATGGGATGACGTTATAACGTATTACGTTATATGGGTCGACGTTATAACGTATTGCGTTATATGGGATGACGTTATAACGTACTACGTTATATGGGATGACGTTATAACGTATTACGTTATAAGGGAAGACGTTATAACGTATTGCGTTATATGGTATGACGTTATAACGTATTACGTTATATGGGATGACGTTATAACTTAATAGGTTATATCGTATGACGTTATACCGAATTACGTTATATGGTATGACGTTATAACGTAAATAGGTTATATGGTATGACGTTATACCGTATTACGTTATATGGGATGACGTTATAACGCATTACGTAATATGGGATGACGTTATAACGTATTACGTTATGTGGGTCGACGTTATAACGTATTGCTTTATATGGGATGACGTTATAACGTATTACGTTATATGGGAAGACGTTATAACGTATTGCGTTATATGGTATGACGTTATAACGTATTACGTTATATGGGATGACGTTATAACGTATTACGTTATATGGTATGACGTTATAACTTAATAGGTTATATCGTATGACGTTATTCCGAATTACGTTATATGGTATGACGTTATAACGTAAATAGGTTATATGGTATGACGTTATACCGTATTACGTTATATGGGATGACGTTATAACGCATTACGTAATATGGGATGACGTTATAACGTATTACGTTATGTGGGTCGACGTTATAACGTATTGCGTTATATGGGATGACGTTATAACGTACTATGTTATATGGGATGACGTTATAACGTATTACGTTATATGGGATGACGTTATAACGTAATAGGTTATATGGTATGACGTTATAAAGTAAATAGGTTATATGGTATGACGTTATTCCGAATCACGTTATATGGTATGACGTTATAACGTAAATAGGTTATATGGTATGACGTTATATCGTATTACGTTATATGGGATGACGTTATAACGCATTACGTAATATGGGATGACGTTATAACGTATTACGTTATGTGGGACGACGTTATAACGTATTGCGTTATATGGGATGACGTTATAACATATTGCGTTATATGGGATGACGCTATAACGTATTACGTTATATGGCATGACGTTATTACGTAATACGTTATGTGTTATGACGTTATAACGTAATAGGTTATATGGTATGACGTTATAACGTAATACGTTATATGGTATGACGTTAATACGTAAATAGGTTATATGGTATGACGTTATACCGAATTACGTTATATGGTATGACGTTATAACGTATTGCGTTATATGGTATGACGTTATAACGTATTACGTTATATGGGATGACATTATAACGTATTACGTAATATGGGATGACGTTATAACGTAACAGGTTATACGGTATAACGTTATAACGTATTACGTTGTATGGTATGACGTTATAACGTAATAGGTTATATGGTATGACGTTATAACGTATTACGTTATATGGGAAGACGTTATAACGTATTGCGTTATATGGTATGACGTTATAACGTATTACGTTATATGGGATGACGTTATAACGTATTACGTAATATGGGATGACGTTATAACGTATTACGTTATATGGGATGACGTTATAACGTAATACGTTATATGGTATGACGTTAATACGTAAATAGGTTATATGGTATGACGTTATACCGAATTACGTTATATGGTATGACATTATAACGTAAATAGGTTATATGGTATGACGTGATACCGTATTACGTTATATGGTATGACGTTATAACGTATTGCGTTATATGGGATGACGTTATAACGTCTTACGTTATATGGGATGACGTTATAACGTATTACGTTATATGGGATGACGTTATAACGTAATAGGTTATATGGTATAACGTTATAACGTATTACGTTATATGTTATGACGTTATATCGTAATACGTTATATGGTATGACGTTATAATGTCATAGGTTATACGGTATGACGTTATAACGTAATACGTCATATGGTATGACGTTATAACGTATTACGTAATATGGGACGACGTTATAACGCATTACGTTATGTGGGATGACGTTATAACGTATTACGTTATATGGAATACCGTTATAACGTATTAGGTTATGTGGTATGACGCTATAACGTATTGCGATATGTGGCATGACTTTATAACGTAATGCGTTATATGGTATGACGTTATAACGTCATAGGTTATACGGTATGACGTTATAACGTAATAGGTTATATGGCATGACGCTATAACGTAATACGTTATATGGTATGACGTTATAACGTAAATAGATTATATGGTATGACGTTATACCGTATTACGTTATATGGGATGACGTTATAACGCATTACGTAATATGGGATGACGTTATAACGTATTACGTTATGTGGGACGACGTTATAACGTATTGCGTTATATGGGATGACGTTATAACGTCTTACGTTATATGGGATGACGTTATAACGTATTACGTTATATGGGATGACGTTATAACGTATTACGTTATATGGGATGACGTTATGATTATTACGTTATATGGGATGACGTTATAACGTAATAGGTTATATGGTATGACGTTATAACTTAATAGGTTATATCGTATGACGTTATACCGAACTAGGTTATATTGTATGACGTTATAACGTAAATAGGTTATATGGTATGACGTTATACCGTATTACGTTATATGGGATGACGTTATGATTATTACGTTATATGGGATGACGTTATAACGTAATAGGTTATATGGTATGACGTTATAACTTAATAGGTTATATCGTATGACGTTATACCGAACTACGTTATATTGTATGACGTTATAACGTAAATAGGTTATATGGTATGACGTTATACCGTATTACGTTATATGGGATGACGTTATAACGCATTACGTAATATGGGATGACGTTATAACGTATTACGTTACGTGGGACGACGTTATAACGTATTGCGTTATATGGGATGACGTTATAACGTTCTACGTTATATGGGATGACGTTATAACGTATTACGTTATATGGGATGACGTTATAATGTAATAGGGTTATATGGTATGACGTTATAAAGTAAATAGGTTATATGGTATGACGTTATACCGAATTACGTTATATGGTATGACGTTATAACGTAAATAGTTTATATGGTATGACGTTATACCGTATTACGTTATATGGGATGACGTTATAACGCATTACGTAATATCGGATGACGTTATAACGTATTACATAATGTGGGACGACGTTATAACGTATTGCGTTATATGGGATGACGTTATAACGTATTACGTTATATGGGATGACGTTATAACGTATTACGTAATATGGGATGACGTTATAGCGTATTACGTTGTATGGTATGACGTTATAAGCTAATGCGTTATATGGCATGACGTTATAACGTAATACGTTATATGGTATGACGTTATAACGTCATAGGTTATACGGTATGACGTTATAACGTAATAGGTTATATGGCATGACGCTATAACGTAATACGTTATATGGTATGACGTTATAACGTAAATAGATTATATGGTATGACGTTATACCGTATAAGGTTATATGGGATGACGTTATAACGCATTACGTAATATGGGATGACGTTATAACGTATTACGTTATGTGGGACGACGTTATAACGTATTGCGTTATATGGGATGACGTTATAACGTCTTACGTTATATGGGATGACGTTATAACGTATTACGTTATATGGGATGACGTTATAACGTATTACGTTATATGGGATGACGTTATAACGTAATAGGTTATATGGTATAACGTTATAACGTATTACGTTATATGTTATGACGTTATATCGTAATACGTTATATGGTATGACGTTATAACGTAAATAGGTTATATGGTATGACGTTATAACGTATTACGTAATATGGGACGACGTTATAACGCATTACGTTATATGGGATGACGTTATAACGTATTACGTTATATGGAATACCGTTATAACGTATTAGGTTATATGGCATGACGTTATAACGTAATACGTTGTATGGTATGACGTTATAAGGTAATGCGTTATACGGCATGACGTTATAACGTAATACGTTATATGGTATGACGTTATAACGTCATAGGTTATACGGTGTGACGTTATAACGTAATAGGTTATATGGCATGACGCTATAACGTAATACGTTATATGGTATGACGTTATAACGTAAATAGATTATATGGTATGACGTTATACCGTATTAGGTTATATGTGATGACGTTATAACGCATTACGTAATATGGGATGACGTTATAACGTATTACGTTATGTGGGACGACGTTATAACGTATTGCGTTATATGGGATGACGTTATAACGTCTTACGTTATATGGGATGACGCTATAACGTATTACGTTATATGGGATGACGTTATAAGCTAATGCGTTATATGGCATGACGTTATAACGTAATACGTTATATGGTATGACGTTATAACGTAAATAGATTATATGGTATGACGTTATACCGTATAAGGTTATATGGGATGACGTTATAACGCATTACGTAATATGGGATGACGTTATAACGTATTACGTTATGTGGGACGACGTTATAACGTATTGCGTTATATGGGATGACGTTATAACTTCTTACGTTATATGGGATGACGTTATAACGTATTACGTTATATGGGATGACGTTATAACGTATTACGTTATATGGGATGACGTTATAACGTAATAGGTTATATGGTATAACGTTATAACGTATTACGTTATATGTTATGACGTTATATCGTAATACGTTATATGGTATGACGTTATAACGTAAATAGGTTATATGGTATGACGTTATAACGTATTACGTAATATGGGACGACGTTATAACGCATTACGTTATATGGGATGACGTTATAACGTATTACGTTATATGGAATACCGTTATAACGTATTAGGTTATATGGCATGACGTTATAACGTAATACGTTGTATGGTATGACGTTATAAGGTAATGCGTTATACGGCATGACGTTATAACGTAATACGTTATATGGTATGACGTTATAACGTCATAGGTTATACGGTGTGACGTTATAACGTAATAGGTTATATGGCATGACGCTATAACGTAATACGTTATATGGTATGACGTTATAACGGAAATAGATTATATGGTATGACGTTATACCGTATTAGGTTATATGGGATGACGTTATAACGCATTACGTAATATGGGATGACGTTATAACGTATTACGTTATGTGGGACGACGTTATAACGTATTGCGTTATATGGGATGACGTTATAACGTCTTACGTTATATGGGATGACGTTATAACGTATTACGTTATATGGGATGACGTTATAACGTATTACGTTATATGGGATGACGTTATGATTATTACGTTATATGGGATGACGTTATAACGTAATAGGTTATATGGTATGACGTTATAACTTAATAGGTTATATCGTATGACGTTATACCGAACTAGGTTATATTGTATGACGTTATAACGTAAATAGGTTATATGGTATGACGTTATACCGTATTACGTTATATGGTATGACGTTATAACGTAAATAGTTTATATGGTATGACGTTATACCGTATTACGTTATATGGGATGACGTTATAACGCATTACGTAATATCGGATGACGTTATAACGTATTACATAATGTGGGACGACGTTATAACGTATTGCGTTATATGGGATGACGTTATAACGTATTACGTTATATGGGATGACGTTATAGCGTATTACGTTGTATGGTATGACGTTATAAGCTAATGCGTTATATGGCATGACGTTATAACGTAATACGTTATATGGTATGACGTTATAACGTCATAGGTTATACGGTATGACGTTATAACGTAATAGGTTATATGGCATGACGCTATAACGTAATACGTTATATGGTATGACGTTATAACGTAAATAGATTATATGGTATGACGTTATACCGTATAAGGTTATATGGGATGACGTTATAACGCATTACGTAATATGGGATGACGTTATAACGTATTACGTTATGTGGGACGACGTTATAACGTATTGCGTTATATGGGATGACGTTATAACGTCTTACGTTATATGGGATGACGTTATAACGTATTACGTTATATGGGATGACGTTATAACGTAATAGGTTATATGGTATAACGTTATAACGTAATACGTTATATGGTATGACGTTATAACGTAAATAGATTATATGGTATGACGTTATACCGTATAAGGTTATATGGGATGACGTTATAACGCATTACGTAATATGGGATGACGTTATAACGTATAACGTTATGTGGGACGACGTTATAACGTATTGCGTTATATGGGATGACGTTATAGCGTATTACGTTGTATGGTATGACGTTATAAGCTAATGCGTTATATGGCATGACGTTATAACGTAATACGTTATATGGTATGACGTTATAACGTCATAGGTTATACGGTATGACGTTATAACGTAACACGTCATATGGTATGACGTTATAACGTATTACGTAATATGGGACGACGTTATAACGCATTACGTTATATGGGATGACGTTATAACGTATTACGTTATATGGAATACCGTTATAACGTATTAGGTTATATGGTATGACGCTATAACGTATTACGTTATATGGCATGACGTTATAATGTAATAGGTTATATGGTATAACGTTATAAAGTAATACGTTGTATGGTATGACGTTATAAGGTAATGCGTTATACGGCATGACGTTATAACGTAATACGTTATATGGTATGACGTTATAACGTCATAGGTTATACGGTGTGACGTTATAACGTAATAGGTTATATGGCATGACGCTATAACGTAATACGTTATATGGTATGACGTTATAACGTAAATAGATTATATGGTATGACGTTATACCGTATTAGGTTATATGGGATGACGTCATAACGCATTACGTAATATGGGATGACGTTATAACGTATTACGTTATGTGGGACGACGTTATAACGTATTGCGTTATATGGGATGACGTTATAACGTCTTACGTTATATGGGATGACGTTATAACGTATTACGTTATATGGGATGACGTTATAACGTATTACGTTATATGGGATGACGTTATGATTATTACGTTATATGGGATGACGTTATAACGTAATAGGTTATATGGTATGACGTTATAACTTAATAGGTTATATCGTATGACGTTATACCGAACTACGTTATATTGTATGACGTTATAACATAAATAGGTTATATGGTATGACGTTATACCGTATTACGTTATATGGGATGACGTTATGATTATTACGTTATATGGGATGACGTTATAACGTAATAGGTTATATGGTATGACGTTATAACTTAATAGGTTATATCGTATGACGTTATACCGAACTACGTTATATTGTATGACGTTATAACGTAAATAGGTTATATGGTATGACGTTATACCGTATTACGTTATATGGGATGACGTCATAACGCATTACGTAATATGGGATGACGTTATAACGTATTACGTTACGTGGGACGACGTTATAACGTATTGCGTTATATGGGATGACGTTATAACGTACTACGTTATATGGGATGACGTTATAACGTATTACGTTATATGGGATGACGTTATAATGTAATAGGTTATATGGTATGACGTTATAAAGTAAATAGGTTATATGGTATGACGTTATACCGAATTACGTTATATGGTATGACGTTATAATGTAAATAGTTTATATGGTATGACGTTATACCGTATTACGTTATATGGGATGACGTTATAACGCATTACGTAATATCGGATGACTTTATAACGTATTACATAATGTGGGACGACGTTATAACGTATTGCGTTATATGGGATGACGTTATAACGTATTACGTTATATGGGATGACGTTATAACGTATTACGTAATATGGGATGACGTTATAGCGTATTACGTTGTATGGTATGACGTTATAAGCTAATGCGTTATATGGCATGACGTTATAACGTAATACGTTATATGGTATGACGTTATAACGTCATAGGTTATACGGTATGACGTTATAACGTAATAGGTTATATGGCATGACGCTATAACGTAATACGTTATATGGTATGACGTTATAACGTAAATAGATTACATGGTATGACGTTATACCGTATTAGGTTATATGGGATGACGTTATAACGCATTACGTAATATGGGATGACGTTATAACGTATTACGTTATGTGGGACGACGTTATAACGTATTGCGTTATATGGGATGACGTTATAACGTCTTACGTTATATGGGATGACGTTATAACGTATTACGTTATATGGAATACCGTTATAACGTATTGGGTTATATGGCATGACGTTATAACGTAATACGTTGTATGGTATGACGTTATAAGGTAATGCGTTATACGGCATGACGTTATAACGTAATACGTTATATGGTATGACGTTATAACGTCATAGGTTATACGGTGTGACGTTATAACGTAATAGGTTATATGGCATGACGCTATAACGTAATACGTTATATGGTATGACGTTATAACGTAAATAGATTATATGGTATGACGTTATACCGTATTAGGTTATATGGGATGACGTCATAACGCATTACGTAATATGGGATGACGTTATAACGTATTACGTTATGTGGGACGACGTTATAACGTATTGCGTTATATGGGATGACGTTATAACGTCTTACGTTATATGGGATGACGTTATAACGTATTACGTTATATGGGATGACGTTATAACGTATTACGTTATATGGGATGACGTTATGATTATTACGTTATATGGGATGACGTTATAACGTAATAGGTTATATGGTATGACGTTATAACTTAATAGGTTATATCGTATGACGTTATACCGAACTAGGTTATATTGTATGACGTTATAACGTAAATAGGTTATATGGTATGACGTTATACCGTATTACGTTATATGGGATGACGTTATGATTATTACGTTATATGGGATGACGTTATAACGTAATAGGTTATATGGTATGACGTTATAACTTAATAGGTTATATCGTATGACGTTATACCGAACTACGTTATATTGTATGACGTTATAACGTAAATAGGTTATATGGTATGACGTTATACCGTATTACGTTATATGGGATGACGTTATAACGTATTACGTTATATGGGATGACGTTATAATGTAATAGGTTATATGGTATGACGTTATAAAGTAAATAGGTTATATGGTATGACGTTATACCGAATTACGTTATATGGTATGACGTTATAACGTAAATAGTTTATATGGTATGACGTTATACCGTATTACGTTATATGGGATGACGTTATAACGCATTACGTAATATCGGATGACTTTATAACGTATTACATAATGTGGGACGACGTTATAACGTATTGCGTTATATGGGATGACGTTATAACGTATTACGTTATATGGGATGACGTTATAACGTATTACGTAATATGGGATGACGTTATAGCGTATTACGTTGTATGGTATGACGTTATAAGCTAATGCGTTATATGGCATGACGTTATAACGTAATACGTTATATGGTATGACGTTATAACGTCATAGGTTATACGGTATGACGTTATAACGTAATAGGTTATATGGCATGACGCTATAACGTAATACGTTATATGGTATGACGTTATAACGTAAATAGATTATATGGTATGACGTTATACCGTATTAGGTTATATGGGATGACGTTATAACGCATTACGTAATATGGGATGACGTTATAACGTATTACGTTATGTGGGATGACGTTATAACGTATTACGTTATATGGGATGACGTTATAACGTAATAGGTTATATGGTATAACGTTATAACGTATTGCGTTATATGGTATGACGTTATAACGTCATAGGTTATACGGTATGACGTTATAACGTAACACGTCATATGGTATGACGTTATAACGTATTACGTAATATGGGACGACGTTATAACGCATTACGTTATATGGGATGACGTTATAACGTATTACGTTATATGGAATACCGTTATAACGTATTAGGTTATATGGTATGACGCTATAACGTATTACGTTATATGGCATGACGTTATAACGTAATACGTTATATGGTATGACGTTAATTCGTAAATAGGTTATATGGTATGACGTTATACCGAATTACGTTATATGGTATGACATTATAACGTAAATAGGTTATATGGTAAGACGTTATACCGTATTACGTTATATGGGACGACGTTATAACGTATTGCGTTATATGGTATGACGGTATAACGTATTACGTTATATGGGATGACGTTATAACGTATTACGTAATATGGGATGACGTTATAACGTAATAGGTTATATGGTTTAACGTTATAACGTATTACGTTATATGGTATGACGTCATAACGTAATAGGTTATATGGTATGACGTTATAACGTAATACCTTATATGGCATGACGTTATAACGTAAATAGGTTATATGGTATGACGTTATACCGTATTACGTTATATGGGATGACGTTATAACGCATTACGTAATATGGGATGACGTTATAACGTATTACGTTATGTTGGACGACGTTATAACGTATTGCGTTATATGGGATGACGTTATAACGTATTACGTTATATGGGAAGACGTTATAACGTATTGCGTTTAATGCTATGACGTTATAACGTATTACGTTATATGGGATGACGTTATAACGTATTACGTAATATGGGATGACGTTATAACGTAATAGGTTATATGGTATAACGTTATAACGTATTAGGTTATATGGTATGACGCTATAACGTATTACGATATATGGCATGACGTTATAACGTAATGCGTTATATGGTATGACGTTATAACGTCATAGGTTATACGGTATGACGTTATAACGTAATAGGTTATATGGCATGACGCTATAACGTAATACGATATATGGTATGACGTTATAACGTAAATAGATTATATGGTATGACGTTATACCGTATTACGTTATATGGGATGACGCTATAACGCATTACGTAATATTCGATGACGTTATAACTTAATAGGTTATATCGTATGACGTTATACCGAATTACGTTATATGGTATGACGTTATAACGTAAATAGGTTATATGGTATGACGTTATACCGTATTACGTTATATGGGATGACGTTATAACGCATTACGTAATATGGGATGACGTTATAACGTATTACGTTATGTGGGTCGACGTTATAACGTATTGCGTTATATGGGATGACGTTATAACGTACTACGTTATATGGGATGACGTTATAACGTATTACGTTATATGGGAAGACGTTATAACGTATTGCGTTATATGGTATGACGTTATAACGTATTACGTTATATGGGATGACGTTACAACTTAATAGGTTATATCGTATGACGTTATACCGAATTACGTTATATGGTATGACGTTATAACGTAAATAGGTTATATGGTATGACGTTATACCGTATTACGTTATATGGGATAACGTTATAACGCATTACGTAATATGGGATGACGTTATAACGTATTACGTTACGTGGGTCGACGTTATAACGTATTGCGTTATATGGGATGACGTTATAACGTATTACGTTATATGGGATGACGTTATAACGTATTACGTTATATGGGAAGACGTTATAACGTATTGCGTTATATGGTATGACGTTATAACGTATTACGTTATATGGGATGACGTTATAACGTATTACGTTATTAGGATGACGTTATAACTTAATAGGTTATATCGTATGACGTCATACCGAATTACGTTATATGGTATGACGTTATAACGTAAATAGGTTATATGGTATGACGTTATACCGTATTACGTTATATGGGATGACGTTATAACGCATTACGTAATATGGGATGACGTTATAACGTATTACGTTATGTGGGTCGACGTTATAACGTATTGCGTTATATGGGATGACGTTATAACGTACTACGTTATATGGGATGACGTTATAACGTATTACGTTATATGGGATGACGTTATAACGTAATAGGTTATATGGTATGACGTTATAAAGTAAATAGGTTATATGGTATGACGTTATACCGAATCACGTTATATGGTATGACGTTATAACGTAAATAGGTTATATGGTATGACGTTATACCGTATTACGTTATATGGTATGACGTTATAACGTAAATAGGTTATATGGGATGACGTTATAACGCATTACGTAATATGGGATGACGTTATAACGTATTACGTTATGTGGGTCGACGTTATAACGTATTGCGTTATATGGGATGACGTTATAACGTACTACGTTATATGGGATGACGTTATAACGTATTACGTTATATGGGATGACGTTATAACGTAATAGGTTATATGGTATGACGTTATAAAGTAAATAGGTTATACGGTATGACGTTATACCGAATTACGTTATATGGTATGACATTATAACGTAAATAGGTTATATGGTATGACGTTATACCGTATTACGTTATATGGTATGACGTTATAACGTATTGCGTTATATGGGATGACGTTATAACGTATTACGTAATATGGGATGACGTTATAACGTATTACGCTATATGGGATGACGTTATAACGTAATACGTTATAAGTTATGACGTTATATCGTAATACGTTATATGGTATGACGTTATAACGTAAATAGGTTATATGGTATGACGTTAATACGTAAATAGGTTATATGGTATGACGTTATACCGTATTACGTTATATGGTATGACGTTATAACGTATTGCGTTATATGGGATGACGTTATAACGTAATAGGTTATATGGTATAACGTTATAACGTATTACGTTATATGTTATGACGTTATATCGTAATACGTTATATGGTATGAGGTTATAACGTAAATAGGTTATATGGTATGACGTTATAACGTATTACGTAATATGGGACGACGTTATAACGCATTACGTTATATGGGATGACGTTATAACGTATTACGTTATATGGAATACCGTTATAACGTATTAGGTTATATGGCATGACGTTATAACGTAATACGTTGTATGGTATGACGTTATAAGGTAATGCGTTATACGGCATGACGTTATAACGTAATACGTTATATGGTATGACGTTATAACGTCATAGGTTATACGGTGTGACGTTATAACGTAATAGGTTATATGGCATGACGCTATAACGTAATACGTTATATGGTATGACGTTATAACGTAAATAGATTATATGGTATGACGTTATACCGTATTAGGTTATATGGGATGACGTTATAACGCATTACGTAATATGGGATGACGTTATAACGTATTACGTTATGTGGGACGACGTTATAACGTATTGCGTTATATGGGATGACGTTATAACGTCTTACGTTATATGGGATGACGTTATAACGTATTACGTTATATGGGATGACGTTATAACGTATTACGTTATATGGGATGACGTTATGATTATTACGTTATATGGGATGACGTTATAACGTAATAGGTTATATGGTATGACGTTATAACTTAATAGGTTACATCGTATGACGTTATACCGAACTAGGTTATATTGTATGACGTTATAACGTAAATAGGTTATATGGTATGACGTTATACCGTATTACGTTATATGGGATGACGTTATGATTATTACGTTATATGGGATGACGTTATAACGTAATAGGTTATATGGTATGACGTTATAACTTAATAGGTTATATCGTATGACGTTATACCGAACTACGTTATATTGTATGACGTTATAACGTAAATAGGTTATATGGTATGACGTTATACCGTATTACGTTATAGGGGCTGACGTTATAACGCATTACGTAATATGGGATGACGTTATAACGTATTACGTTACGTGGGACGACGTTATAACGTATTGCGTTATATGGGATGACGTTATAACGTACTACGTTATATGGGATGACGTTATAACGTATTACGTTATATGGGATGACGTTATAATGTAATAGGTTATATGGTATGACGTTATAAAGTAAATAGGTTATATGGTATGACGTTATACCGAATTACGTTATATGGTATGACGTTATAACGTAAATAGTTTATATGGTATGACGTTATACCGTATTACGTTATATGGGATGACGTTATAACGCATTACGTAATATCGGATGACGTTATAACGTATTACATAATGTGTGACGACGTTATAACGTATTGCGTTATATGGGATGACGTTATAACGTATTACGTTATATGGGATGACGTTATAACGTATTACGTAATATGGGATGACGTTATAGCGTATTACGTTGTATGGTATGACGTTATAAGCTAATGCGTTATATGGCATGACGTTATAACGTAATACGTTATATGGTATGACGTTATAACGTCATAGGTTATACGGTATGACGTTATAACGTAATAGGTTATATGGCATGACGCTATAACGTAATACGTTATATGGTATGACGTTATAACGTAAATAGATTATATGGTATGACGTTATACCGTATTAGGTTATATGGGATGACGTTATAACGCATTACGTAATATGGGATGACGCTATAACGTATTACGTAATGTGGGACGACGTTATAACGTATTGCGTTATATGGGATGACGTTATAACGTACTACGTTATATGGGATGACGTTATAACGTATTACGTTATATGGGATGACGTTATAATGTAATAGGTTATATGGTATGACGTTATAAAGTAAATAGGTTATATGGTATGACGTTATACCGAATTACGTTATATGGTATGACGTTATAACGTAAATAGTTTATATGGTATGACGTTATACCGTATTACGTTATATGGGATGACGTTATAACGCATTACGTAATATCGGATGACGTTATAACGTATTACATAATGTGTGACGACGTTATAACGTATTGCGTTATATGGGATGACGTTATAACGTAATAGGTTATATGGTATAACGTTATAACGTATTGCGTTATATGGTATGACGTTATAACGTCATAGGTTATACGGTATGACGTTATAACGTAACACGTCATATGGTATGACGTTATAACGTATTACGTAATATGGGACGACGTTATAACGCATTACGTTATATGGGATGACGTTATAACGTATTACGTTATATGGAATACCGTTATAACGTATTAGGTTATATGGTATGACGCTATAACGTATTACGTTATATGGCATGACGTTATAACGTAATACGTTATATGGTATGACGTTAATTCGTAAATAGGTTATATGGTATGACGTTATACCGAATTACGTTATATGGTATGACATTATAACGTAAATAGGTTATATGGTATGACGTTATACCGTATTACGTTATATGGGACGACGTTATAACGTATTGCGTTATATGGTATGACGGTATAACGTATTACGTTATATGGGATGACGTTATAACGTATTACGTAATATGGGATGACGTTATAACGTAATAGGTTATATGGTTTAACGTTATAACGTATTACGTTATATGGTATGACGTCATAACGTAATAGGTTATATGGTATGACGTTATAACGTAATACCTTATATGGTATGACGTTATAACGTAAATAGGTTATATGGTATGACGTTATACCGTATTACGTTATATGGGATGACGTTATAACGCATTATGTAATATGGGATGACGTTATAACGTATTACGTTATGTTGGACGACGTTATAACGTATTGCGTTATATGGGATGACGTTATAACGTATTACGTTATATGGGAAGACGTTATAACGTATTGCGTTTAATGCTATGACGTTATAACGTATTACGTTATATGGGATGACGTTATAACGTATTACGTAATATGGGATGACGTTATAACATAATAGGTTATATGGTATAACGTTATAACGTATTAGGTTATATGGTATGACGCTATAACGTATTACGATATATGGCATGACGTTATAACGTAATGCGTTATATGGTATGACGTTATAACGTCATAGGTTATACGGTATGACGTTATAACGTAATAGGTTATATGGCATGACGCTATAACGTAATACGATATATGGTATGACGTTATAACGTAAATAGATTATATGGTATGACGTTATACCGTATTACGTTATATGGGATGACGCTATAACGCATTACGTAATATTCGATGACGTTATAACTTAATAGGTTATATCGTATGACGTTATACCGAATTACGTTATATGGTATGACGTTATAACGTAAATAGGTTATATGGTATGACGTTATACCGTATTACGTTATATGGGATGACGTTATAACGCATTACGTAATATGGGATGACGTTATAACGTATTACGTTATGTGGGTCGACGTTATAACGTATTGCGTTATATGGGATGACGTTATAACGTACTACGTTATATGGGATGACGTTATAACGTATTACGTTATGTGGGTCGACGTTATAACGTATTGCGTTATATGGGATGACGTTATAACGTACTACGTTATATGGGATGACGTTATAACGTATTACGTTATACGGGAAGACGTTATAACGTATTGCGTTATATGGTATGACGTTATAACGTATTACGTTATATGGGATGACGTTATAACTTAATAGGTTATATCGTATGACGTTATACCGAATTACGTTATATGGTATGACGTTATAACGTAAATAGGTTATATGGTATGACGTTATACCGTATTACGTTATATGGGATGACGTTATAACGCATTACGTAATATGGGATGACGTTATAACGTATTACGTTATGTGGGTCGACGTTATAACGTATTGCGTTATATGGGATGACGTTATAACGTATTACGTTATATGGGATGACGTTATAACGTATTACGTTATATGGGAAGACGTTATAACGTATTGCGTTATATGGAATACCGTTATAACTTATTAGGTTATATGGTATGACGCTATAACGTATTACGTTATATGGCATGACGTTATAACGTAATACGTTATATGGTATGACGTTAATACGTAAATAGGTTATATGGTATGACGTTATACCTAATTACGTTATATGGTATGACATTATAACGTAAATAGGTTATATGGTATGACGTTATATGGGATGACGTTATAACGTATTACGTTATATGGGATGACGTTATAATTATTACGTTATATGGGATGACGTTATAACGTAATAGGTTATATGGTATGACGTTATAACTTAATAGGTTATATCGTATGACGTTATACCGAATTACGTTATATGGTATGACGTTATAACCTAAATAGGTTATATGGTATGACATTATACCGTATTACGTTATATGGGATGACGTTATAACGCATTACGTAATATGGGATGACGTTATAACGTATTACGTTATGTGGGACGACGTTATAACGTATTGCGTTATATGGGATGACGTTATAACGTACTACGTTATATGGGATGACGTTATAATTATTACGTTATATGGGATGACGTTATAACGTAATAGGTTATATGGTATGACGCTATAAATTAATAGGTTATATCGTATGACGTTATACCGAATTACGTTATATGGTATGACGTTATAACGTAAATAGGTTATATGGTATGACGTTATACCGTATTACGTTATATGGGATGACGTTATAACGCATTACGTAATATGGGATGACGTTATAACGTATTACGTTATGTGGGACGACGTTATAACGTATTGCGTTATATGGGATGACGTTATAACGTATTACGTTATATGCGATGACGTTATAAAGTAATAGGTTATATGGTATAACGTTGTAACGTATTACGTTGTATGGTATGACATTATAACGTAATAGGTTATATGGTATGACGTTATAACGTAATACGTTATATGGTATGACGTTATAACGTTAATAGGTTATATGGTATGACGTTATACCGAATTACGTTATATGGTATGACGTTATGACGTAAATAGGTTATATGGTATGACGTTATACCGTATTACGTTATATGGGATTACGTTATAACGTTAATAGGTTATATGGTATGACGTTATACCGAATTACGTTATATGGTATGACGTTATGACGTAAATAGGTTATATGGTATGACGTTATACCGTATTACGTTATATGGGATTACGTTATAACGCATTACGTAATATGGGATTACGTTATAACGGATTACGTTATATGGGACGACGTTATAACGTAATAAGTTATATGGTATGACGTTATAACGTAATACGTTATATGGTATGACATTATAACGTAAATAGGTTATATGGTATGACGTTATACCGTATTACTTTATATGGGATGACGTTATAACGTATTAAGTAATATGGGATGACGTTATAACGTAATAGGTTATATGGTATGACGTTATACCGAATTACGTTATATGGTATGACGTTATGACGTAAATAGGTTATGGTATGACGTTATACCGTATTACGTTATATGGGATGACGTTATAACGCATTACGTAATATGGGATGACGTTATAACGTATTACGTTATATGGGATGACGTTATAACGTAATAAGTTATATGGTATGACGTTATAACGTAATACGTTATATGGTATGACATTATAACGTAAATAGGTTATATGGTATGACGTTATACCGTATTACTTTATATGGGATGACGTTATAACGTATTAAGTAATATGGGATGACGTTATAACGTAATAGGTTATATGGTATGACGTTATACCGAATTACGTTATATGGTATGACGTTATGACGTAAATAGGTTATGGTATGACGTTATACCGTATTACGTTATATGGGATGACGTTATAACGCATTACGTAATATGGGATGACGTTATAACGTATTACGTTATATGGGATGACGTTATAACGTAATAAGTTATATGGTATGACGTTATAACGTCATAGGTTATACGGTATGACGTTATAACGTCATAGGTTATACGGTTTGACGTTATAACGTAATAGGTTATATGGCATGACGCTATAACGTAATACGTTATATGGCATGACGTTATAACGTAATACGTTATATGGCATGACGTTATAACGTAATACGTTATGTGGTATGACGTTATAACGTTAATAGGTTATATGGTATGACGTTATACCGAATTACGTTATATGGTATGACGTTATGACGTAAATAGGTTATATGGTATGACGTTATACCGTATTACGTTATATGGGATGACGTTATAACGTATTAAGTAATATGGGATGACGTTATAACGTAATAGGTTATATGGTATGACGTTATAACGTAATAAGTTATATGGTATGACGTTATGACGTAAATAGGTTATGGTATGACGTTATACCGTATTACGTTATATGGGATGACGTTATAACGCATTACGTAATATGCGATGACGTTATAACGTATTACGTTATGTGGGACGACGTTATAACGTATTGCGTTATATGGGATGACGTTATAACGTATTACGTTATATGGGATGATGTTATAACGTAATAGGTTATATGGTATAACGTTATAACGTATTACGTTATATGGTATGACGTCATAACGTAATAGGTTATATGGCATGACGTTATAACGTAATACCTTATATGGTATGACGTTATAACGTAAATAGGTTATATGGTATGACGTTATACCGTATTACGTTATATGGGATGACGTTATAACGCATTATGTAATATGGGATGACGTTATAACGTAATAGGTTATATGGCATGACGCTATAACGTAATACGATATATGGTATGACGTTATAACGTAAATAGATTATATGGTATGACGTTATACCGTATTACGTTATATGGGATGACGCTATAACGCATTACGTAATATTCGATGACGTTATAACTTAATAGGTTATATCGTATGACGTTATACCGAATTACGTTATATGGTATGACGTTATAACGTAAATAGGTTATATGGTATGACGTTATACCGTATTACGTTATATGCGATGACGTTATAACGCATTACGTAATATGGGATGACGTTATAACGTATTACGTTATGTGGGTCGACGTTATAACGTATTGCGTTATATGGGATGACGTTATAACGTACTACGTTATATGGGATGACGTTATAACGTATTACGTTATGTGGGTCGACGTTATAACGTATTGCGTTATATGGGATGACGTTATAACGTACTACGTTATATGGGATGACGTTATAACGTATTACGTTATATGGGAAGACGTTATAACGTATTGCGTTATATGGTATGACGTTATAACGTATTACGTTATATGGGATGACGTTATAACTTAATAGGTTATATCGTATGACGTTATACCGAATTACGTTATATGGTATGACTTTATAACGTAAATAGGTTATATGGTATGACGTTATACCGTATTACGTTATATGGGATGACGTTATAACGCATTACGTAATATGGGATGACGTTATAACGTATTACGTTATGTGGGTCGACGTTATAACGTATTGCGTTATATGGGATGACGTTATAACGTATTACGTTATATGGGATGACGTTATAACGTATTACGTTATATGGGAAGACGTTATAACGTATTGCGTTATTTGGAATACCGTTATAACTTATTAGGTTATATGGTATGACGCTATAACGTATTACGTTATATGGCATGACGTTATAACGTAATACGTTATATGGTATGACGTTAATACGTAAATAGGTTATATGGTATGACGTTATACCGAATTACGTTATATGGTATGACATTATAACGTAAATAGGTTATATGGTATGACGTTATATGGGATGACGTTATAACGTATTACGTTATATGGGATGACGTTATAATTATTACGTTATATGGGATGACGTTATAACGTAATAGGTTATATGGTATGACGTTATAACTTAATAGGTTATATCGTATGACGTTATACCGAATTACGTTATATGGTATGACGTTATAACCTAAATAGGTTATATGGTATGACATTATACCGTATTACGTTATATGGGATGACGTTATAACGCATTACGTAATATGGGATGACGTTATAACGTATTACGTTATGTGGGACGACGTTATAACGTATCGCGTTATATGGGATGACGTTATAACGTACTACGTTATATGGGAAGACGTTATAATTATTACGTTATATGGGATGACGTTATAACGTAATAGGTTATATGGTATGACGCTATAAATTAATAGGTTATATCGTATGACGTTATACCGAATTACGTTATATGGTATGACGTTATAACGTAAATAGGTTATATGGTATGACGTTATACCGTATTACGTTATATGGGATGACGTTATAACGCATTACGTAATATGGGATGACGTTATAACGTATTACGTTATGTGGGACGACGTTATAACGTATTGCGTTATATGGGATGACGTTATAACGTATTACGTTATATGGGATGACGTTATAAAGTAATAGGTTATATGGTATAACGTTGTAACGTATTACGTTGTATGGTATGACATTATAACGTAATAGGTTATATGGTATGACGTTATAACGTAATACGTTATATGGTATGACGTTATAACGTTAATAGGTTATATGGTATGACGTTATACCGAATTACGTTATATGGTATGACGTTATGACGTAAATAGGTTATATGGTATGACGTTATACCGTATTACGTTATATGGGATGACGTTATAACGCATTACGTAATATGGGATTACGTTATAACGGATTACGTTATATGGGACGACGTTATAACGTAATAAGTTATATGGTATGACGTTATAACGTAATACGTTATATGGTATGACATTATAACGTAAATAGGTTATATGGTATGACGTTATACCGTATTACGTTATATGGGATGACGTTATAACGTATTAAGTAATATGGGATGACGTTATAACGTAATAGGTTATATGGTATGACGTTATACCGAATTACGTTATATGGTATGACGTTATGACGTAAATAGGTTATGGTATGACGTTATACCGTATTACGTTATATGGGATGACGTTATAACGCATTACGTAATATGGGATGACGTTATAACGTATTACGTTATATGGGATGACGTTATAACGTAATAAGTTATATGGTATGACGTTATAACGTCATAGGTTATACGGTATGACGTTATACCGAATTACGTTATATGGTATGACGTTATGACGTAAATAGGTTATATGGTATGACGTTATACCGTATTACGTTATATGGGATGACGTTATAACGCATTACGTAATATGGGATTACGTTATAACGGATTACGTTATATGGGATGACGTTATAACGTAATAAGTTATATGGTATGACGTTATAACGTCATAGGTTATACGGTATGACGTTATAACGTAATAGGTTATATGGCATGACGCTATAACGTAATACGTTATATGGCATGACGTTATAACGTAATACGTTATATGGCATGACGTTATAACGTAATACGTTATGTGGTATGACGTTATAACGTTAATAGGTTATATGGTATGACGTTATACCGAATTACGTTATATGGTATGACGTTATGACGTAAATAGGTTATATGGTATGACGTTATACCGTATTACGTTATATGGGATGACGTTATAACGTATTAAGTAATATGGGATGACGTTATAACGTAATAGGTTATATGGTATGACGTTATAACGTAATAAGTTATATGGTATGACGTTATGACGTAAATAGGTTATGGTATGACGTTATACCGTATTACGTTATATGGGATGACGTTATAACGTATTGCGTTATATGGGATGACGCTATAACGTATTACGTTATATGGCATGACGTTATAACGTAATACGTTATGTGGTATGACGTTATAACGTTAATAGGTTATATGGTATGACGTTATACCGAATTACGTTATATGGTATGACGTTATGACGTAAATAGGTTATATGGTATGACGTTAAACCGTATTACGTTATATGGGATGACGTTATAACGCATTACGTAATATGGGATTACGTTATAACGGATTACGTTATATGGGACGACGTTATAACGTAATAAGTTATATGGTATGACGTTATACCGTAATACGTTATATGGTATGACATTATAACGTAAATAGGTTATATGGTATGACGTTATACCGTACTACGTTGTATGGGATGACGTTATAACGTATTAAGTAATATGGGATGACGTTATAACGTAATAGGTTATATGGTATGACGTTATACCGAATTACGTTATATGGTATGACGTTATGACGTAAATAGGTTATGGTATGACGTTATACCGTATTACGTTATATGGGATGACGTTATAACGCATTACGTAATATGGGATGACGTTATAACGTATTACGTTATATGGGATGACGTTATAACGTAATAAGTTATATGGTATGACGTTATAACGTCATAGGTTATACGGTATGACGTTATAACGTAATAGGTTATATGGCATGACGCTATAACGTAATACGTTATATGGTATGACGTTATAACGTAAATAGATTATATGGTATGACGTTATACCGTATTAGGTTATATGGGATGAAGTTATAACGCATTACGTAATATGGGATGACGTTATAACGTATTACGTTATGTGGGACGACGATATAACGTATTGCGTTATATGGGATGACGTTATAACGTCTTACGTTATATGGGATGACGTTATAACGTATTACGTTATATGGGATGACGTTATAACGTAATAGGTTATATGGTATAACGTTATAACGTATTAGGTTATATGGTATGACGCTATAACGTATTACGTTATATGGCATGACGTTATAACGTAATACGTTATATGGTATGACGTTATAACGTCATAGGTTATACGGTATGACGTTATAACGTAATAGGTTATATGGCATGACGCTATAACGTAATACGTTATATGGTATGACGTTATAACGTAAATAGATTATATGGTATGACGTTATACCGTATTAGGTTATATGGGATGACGTTATAACGCATTACGTAATATGGGATGACGTTATAACGTATTACGTTATGTGGGACGACGTTATAACGTATTGCGTTATATGGGATGACGTTATAACGTCTTACGTTATATGGGATGACGTTATAACGTATTACGTCATATGGGATGACGTTATAACGTAATAGGTTATATGGTATAACGTTATAACGTATTGCGTTATATGGTATGACGTTATAACGTAATACGTTATATGGTATGACGTTAATACGTAAATAGGTTATATGGTATTACGTTATACCGAATTACGTTATATGGTATGACATTATAACGTAAATAGGTTATATGGTATGACGTTATACCGTATTACGTTATATGGGACGACGTTATAACGTATTGCGTTATATGGTATGACGGTATAACGTATTAGGTTATAGGGTATGACGCTATAACGTATTACGTTATATGGCATGACGTTATAACGTAATACGTTATTTGGTATGACGTTAATACGTAAATAGGTTATATGGTATGACGTTATACCGAATTACGTTATATGGTATGACATTATAACGTAAATAGGTTATATGGTATGACGTTGTACCGTATTACGTTATATGGGACGACGTTATAACGTATTGCGTTATATGGTATGACGGTATAACGTAAATAGGTTATATGGTATGACGTTATAACGTATTACGTTATATGGTATGACGTTATACCGTATTAAGTTATATGGGATGACGCTATAACGCATTACGTAATATTGGATGACGTTATAACGTATTACGTTATGTGGGACGACGTTATAACGTATTGCGTTATATGGGATGACGTTATAACGTATTACGTTATATGGGATGACGTTATAACGTAATAGGTTATATGGTATAACGTTATAACGTAGTAGGTTATATGGTATAACGTTATAACGTATTGCGTTATATGGGATGACGTTATAACGTATTACGTAATATGGGATGACGTTATAACGTAATAGGTTATATGGTATAACGTTATAACGTATTAGGTTGTATGGTATGACGCTATAACGTATTACGATATATGGCATGACGTTATAACGTAATGCGTTATATGGTATGACGTTATAACGTCATAGGTTATACGGTATGACGTTATAACGTAATAGGTTATATGGCATGACGCTATAACGTAATACGATATATGGTATGACGTTATAACGTAAATAGATTATATGGTATGACGTTATACCTTATTACGTTATATGGGATGACGTTATAACGCATTACGTAATATGGGATGACGTTATAACTCAATAGGTTATATCGTATGACGTTATACCGAATTACGTTATATGGTATGACGTTATAACGTAAATAGGTTATATGGTATGACGTTATACCGTATTACGTTATATGGGATGACGTTATAACGCATTACGTAATATGGGATGACGTTATAACGCATTACGTAATATGGGATGACGTTATAACGTATTACGTTATGTGGGACGACGTTATAACGTATTGCGTTATATGGGATGACGTTATAACGTATTACGTTATATGGGTCGACGTTATAACGTATTGCGTTATATGGGATGACGTTATAACGTACTACGTTATATGGGATGACGTTATAACGTATTACGTTATATGGGAAGACGTTATAACGTATTGCGTTATATGGTATGACGTTATAACGTATTACGTTATATGGGATGACGTTATAACTTAATAGGTTATATCGTATGGCGTTATACCGAATTACGTTATATGGTATGACGTTATAACGTAAATAGGTTATATGGAATGACGTTATACCGTATTACGTTATATGGGATGACGTTATAACGCATTACGTAATATGGGATGACGTTATAACGTATTACGTTATGTGGGTCGACGTTATAACGTATTGCTTTATATGGGATGACGTTATAACGTATTACGTTATATGGGAAGACGTTATAACGTATTGCGTTATATGGTATGACGTTATAACGTATTACGTTATATGGGATGACGTTATAACGTATTACGTTATATGGGATGACGTTATAACTTAATAGGTTATATCGTATGACGTTATACCGAATTACGTTATATGGTATGACGTTATAACGTAAATAGGTTATATGGTATGACGTTATACCGTATTACGTTATATGGGATGACGTTATAACGCATTACGTAATATGGGATGACGTTATAACGTATTACGTTATGTGGGTCGACGTTATAACGTATTGCGTTATATGGGATGACGTTATAACGTACTATGTTATATGGGATGACGTTATAACGTATTACGTTATACGGGATGACGTTATAACGTAATAGGTTATATGGTATGACGTTATGAAGTAAATAGGTTATATGGTATGACGTTATTCCGAATCACGTTATATGGTATGACGTTATAACGTAAATAGGTTATATGGTATGACGTTATACCGTATTACGTTATATGGGATGACGTTATAACGCATTACGTAATATGGGATGACGTTATAACGCATTACGTAATATGGGATGACGTTATAACGTATTACGTTATATGGTATGACGTCATAACGTAATAGGTTATATGGCATGACGTTATAACGTAATACCTTATATGGTATGACGTTATAACGTAAATAGGTTATATGGTATGACGTTATACCGTATTACGTTATATGGGATGACGTTATAACGCATTATGTAATATGGGATGACGTTATAACGTATTACGTTATGTTGGACGACGTTATAACGTATTGCGTTATATGGGATGACGTTATAACGTATTACGTTATATGGGAAGACGTTATAACATATTGCGTTTAATGCTATGACGTTATAACGTATTACGTTATATGGGATGACGTTATAACGTATTACGTAATATGGGATGACGTTATAACATAATAGGTTATATGGTATAACGTTATAACGTATTAGGTTATATGGTATGACGCTATAACGTATTACGATATATGGCATGACGTTATAACGTAATGCGTTATATGGTATGACGTTATAACGTCATAGGTTATACGGTATGACGTTATAACGTAATAGGTTATATGGCATGACGCTATAACGTAATACGATATATGGTATGACGTTATAACGTAAATAGATTATATGGTATGACGTTATACCGTATTACGTTATATGGGATGACGTTATAACGTACTATGTTATATGGGATGACGTTATAACGTATTACGTTATACGGGATGACGTTATAACGTAATAGGTTATATGGTATGACGTTATGAAGTAAATAGGTTATATGGTATGACGTTATTCCGAATCACGTTATATGGTATGACGTTATAACGTAAATAGGTTATATGGTATGACGTTATACCGTATTACGTTATATGGGATGACGTTATAACGCATTACGTAATATGGGATGACGTTATAACGCATTACGTAATATGGGATGACGTTATAACGTATTACGTTATATGGTATGACGTCATAACGTAATAGGTTATATGGCATGACGTTATAACGTAATACCTTATATGGTATGACGTTATAACGTAAATAGGTTATATGGTATGACGTTATACCGTATTACGTTATATGGGATGACGTTATAACGCATTATGTAATATGGGATGACGTTATAACGTATTACGTTATGTTGGACGACGTTATAACGTATTGCGTTATATGGGATGACGTTATAACGTATTACGTTATATGGGAAGACGTTATAACATATTGCGTTTAATGCTATGACGTTATAACGTATTACGTTATATGGGATGACGTTATAACGTATTACGTAATATGGGATGACGTTATAACATAATAGGTTATATGGTATAACGTTATAACGTATTAGGTTATATGGTATGACGCTATAACGTATTACGATATATGGCATGACGTTATAACGTAATGCGTTGTATGGTATGACGTTATAACGTCATAGGTTATACGGTATGACGTTATAACGTAATAGGTTATATGGCATGACGCTATAACGTAATACGATATATGGTATGACGTTATAACGTAAATAGATTATATGGTATGACGTTATACCGTATTACGTTATATGGGATGACGCTATAACGCATTACGTAATATTCGATGACGTTATAACTTAATAGGTTATATCGTATGACGTTATACCGAATTACGTTATATGGTATGACGTTATAACGTAAATAGGTTATATGGTATGACGTTATACCGTATTACGTTATATGCGATGACGTTATAACGCATTACGTAATATGGGATGACGTTATAACGTATTACGTTATGTGGGTCGACGTTATAACGTATTGCGTTATATGGGATGACGTTATAACGTACTACGTTATATGGGATGACGTTATAACGTATTACGTTATGTGGGTCGACGTTATAACGTATTGCGTTATATGGGATGACGTTATAACGTACTACGTTATATGGGATGACGTTATAACGTATTACGTTATATGGGAAGACGTTATAACGTATTGCGTTATATGGTATGACGTTATAACGTATTACGTTATATGGGATGACGTTATAACTTAATAGGTTATATCGTATGACGTTATACCGAATTACGTTATATGGTATGACTTTATAACGTAAATAGGTTATATGGTATGACGTTATACCGTATTACGTTATATGGGATGACGTTATAACGCATTACGTAATATGGGATGACGTTATAACGTATTACGTTATGTGGGTCGACGTTATAACGTATTGCGTTATATGGGATGACGTTATAACGTATTACGTTATATGGGATGACGTTATAACGTATTACGTTATATGGGAAGACGTTATAACGTATTGCGTTATTTGGAATACCGTTATAACTTATTAGGTTATATGGTATGACGTTATACCGTATTACGTTATATGGGATGACGTTATAACGCATTACGTAATATGGGATGACGTTATAACGTATTACGTTATGTGGGTCGACGTTATAACGTATTGCGTTATATGGGATGACGTTATAACGTATTACGTTATATGGGATGACGTTATAACGCATTACGTAATATGGGATGACGTTATAACGTATTACGTTATGTGGGACGACGTTATAACGTATCGCGTTATATGGGATGACGTTATAACGTACTACGTTATATGGGATGACGTTATAATTATTACGTTATATGGGATGACGTTATAACGTAATAGGTTATATGGTATGACGCTATAAATTAATAGGTTATATCGTATGACGTTATACCGAATTACGTTATATGGTATGACGTTATAACGTAAATAGGTTATATGGTATGACGTTATACCGTATTACGTTATATGGGATGACGTTATAACGCATTACGTAATATGGGATGACGTTATAACGTATTACGTTATGTGGGACGACGTTATAACGTATTGCGTTATATGGGATGACGTTATAACGTATTACGTTATATGGGATGACGTTATAAAGTAATAGGTTATATGGTATAACGTTGTAACGTATTACGTTGTATGGTATGACATTATAACGTAATAGGTTATATGGTATGACGTTATAACGTAATACGTTATATGGTATGACGTTATAACGTTAATAGGTTATATGGTATGACGTTATACCGAATTACGTTATATGGTATGACGTTATGACGTAAATAGGTTATATGGTATGACGTTATACCGTATTACGTTATATGGGATGACGTTATAACGCATTACGTAATATGGGATTACGTTATAACGGATTACGTTATATGGGACGACGTTATAACGTATTGCGTTATATGGGATGACGTTATAACATAATACGTTATATGGTATGACATTATAACGTAAATAGGTTATATGGTATGACGTTATACCGTATTACGTTATATGGGATGACGTTATAACGTATTAAGTAATATGGGATGACGTTATAACGTAATAGGTTATATGGTATGACGTTATACCGAATTACGTTATATGGTATGACGTTATGACGTAAATAGGTTATGGTATGACGTTATACCGTATTACGTTATATGGGATGACGTTATAACGCATTACGTAATATGGGATGACGTTATAACGTATTACGTTATATGGGATGACGTTATAACGTAATAAGTTATATGGTATGACGTTATAACGTCATAGGTTATACGGTATGACGTTATACCGAATTACGTTATATGGTATGACGTTATGACGTAAATAGGTTATATGGTATGACGTTATACCGTATTACGTTATATGGGATGACGTTATAACGCATTACGTAATATGGGATTACGTTATAACGGATTACGTTATATGGGATGACGTTATAACATAATAAGTTATATGGTATGACGTTATAACGTCATAGGTTATACGGTATGACGTTATAACGTAATAGGTTATATGGCATGACGCTATAACGTAATACGTTATATGGCATGACGTTATAACGTAATACGTTATATGGCATGACGTTATAACGTAATACGTTATGTGGTATGACGTTATAACGTTAATAGATTATATGGTATGACGTTATACCGAATTACGTTATATGGTATGACGTTATGACGTAAATAGGTTATATGGTATGACGTTATACCGTATTACGTTATATGGGATGACGTTATAACGCATTACGTAATATGGGATTACGTTATAACGTAATAGGTTATATGGTATGACGTTATACCGAATTACGTTATATGGTATGACGTTATGACGTAAATAGGTTATGGTATGACGTTATACCGTATTACGTTATATGGGATGACGTTATAACGCATTACGTAATATGGGATGACGTTATAACGTATTACGTTATATGGGATGACGTTATAACGTAATAAGTTATATGGTATGACGTTATAACGTCATAGGTTATACGGTATGACGTTATACCGAATTACGTTATATGGTATGACGTTATGACGTAAATAGGTTATATGGTATGACGTTATACCGTATTACGTTATATGGGATGACGTTATAACGCATTACGTAATATGGGATTACGTTATAACGTATTGCGTTATTTGGAATACCGTTATAACTTATTAGGTTATATGGTATGACGTTATACCGTATTACGTTATATGGGATGACGTTATAACGCATTACGTAATATGGGATGACGTTATAACGTATTACGTTATGTGGGTCGACGTTATAACGTATTGCGTTATATGGGATGACGTTATAACGTATTACGTTATATGGGATGACGTTATAACGCATTACGTAATATGGGATGACGTTATAACGTATTACGTTATGTGGGACGACGTTATAACGTATCGCGTTATATGGGATGACGTTATAACGTACTACGTTATATGGGATGACGTTATAATTATTACGTTATATGGGATGACGTTATAACGTAATAGGTTATATGGTATGACGCTATAAATTAATAGGTTATATCGTATGACGTTATACCGAATTACGTTATATGGTATGACGTTATAACGTAAATAGGTTATATGGTATGACGTTATACCGTATTACGTTATATGGGATGACGTTATAACGCATTACGTAATATGGGATGACGTTATAACGTATTACGTTATGTGGGACGACGTTATAACGTATTGCGTTATATGGGATGACGTTATAACGTATTACGTTATATGGGATGACGTTATAAAGTAATAGGTTATATGGTATAACGTTGTAACGTATTACGTTGTATGGTATGACATTATAACGTAATAGGTTATATGGTATGACGTTATAACGTAATACGTTATATGGTATGACGTTATAACGTTAATAGGTTATATGGTATGACGTTATACCGAATTACGTTATATGGTATGACGTTATGACGTAAATAGGTTATATGGTATGACGTTATACCGTATTACGTTATATGGGATGACGTTATAACGCATTACGTAATATGGGATTACGTTATAACGGATTACGTTATATGGGACGACGTTATAACGTAATAAGTTATATGGTATGACGTTATAACATAATACGTTATATGGTATGACATTATAACGTAAATAGGTTATATGGTATGACGTTATACCGTATTACGTTATATGGGATGACGTTATAACGTATTAAGTAATATGGGATGACGTTATAACGTAATAGGTTATATGGTATGACGTTATACCGAATTACGTTATATGGTATGACGTTATGACGTAAATAGGTTATGGTATGACGTTATACCGTATTACGTTATATGGGATGACGTTATAACGCATTACGTAATATGGGATGACGTTATAACGTATTACGTTATATGGGATGACGTTATAACGTAATAAGTTATATGGTATGACGTTATAACGTCATAGGTTATACGGTATGACGTTATACCGAATTACGTTATATGGTATGACGTTATGACGTAAATAGGTTATATGGTATGACGTTATACCGTATTACGTTATATGGGATGACGTTATAACGCATTACGTAATATGGGATTACGTTATAACGGATTACGTTATATGGGATGACGTTATAACATAATAAGTTATATGGTATGACGTTATAACGTCATAGGTTATACGGTATGACGTTATAACGTAATAGGTTATATGGCATGACGCTATAACGTAATACGTTATATGGCATGACGTTATAACGTAATACGTTATATGGCATGACGTTATAACGTAATACGTTATGTGGTATGACGTTATAACGTTAATAGGTTATATGGTATGACGTTATACCGAATTACGTTATATGGTATGACGTTATGACGTAAATAGGTTATATGGTATGACGTTATACCGTATTACGTTATATGGGATGACGTTATAACGCATTACGTAATATGGGATTACGTTATAACGGATTACGTTATATGGGACGACGTTATAACGTAATAAGTTATATGGTATGACGTTATACCGTAATACGTTATATGGTATGACATTATAACGTAAATAGGTTATATGGTATGACGTTATACCGTATTACGTTGTATGGGATGACGTTATAACGTATTAAGTAATATGGGATGACGTTATAACGTAATAGGTTATATGGTATGACGTTATACCGAATTACGTTATATGGTATGACGTTATGACGTAAATAGGTTATGGTATGACGTTATACCGTATTACGTTATATGGGATGACGTTATAACGCATTACGTAATATGGGATGACGTTATAACGTATTACGTTATATGGGATGACGTTATAACGTAATAAGTTATATGGTATGACGTTATAACGTCATAGGTTATACGGTATGACGTTATAACGTAATAGGTTATATGGCATGACGCTATAACGTAATACGTTATATGGTATGACGTTATAACGTAAATAGATTATATGGTATGACGTTATACCGTGTTAGGTTATATGGGATGACGTTATAACGCATTACGTAATATGGGATGACGTTATAACGTATTACGTTATGTGGGACGACGATATAACGTATTGCGTTATATGGGATGACGTTATAACGTCTTACGTTATATGGGATGACGTTATAACGTATTACGTTATATGGGATGACGTTATAACGTAATAGGTTATATGGTATAACGTTATAACGTATTAGGTTATATGGTATGACGCTATAACGTATTACGTTATATGGCATGACGTTATAACGTAATACGTTATATGGTATGACGTTATAACGTCATAGGTTATACGGTATGACGTTATAACGTAATAGGTTATATGGCATGACGCTATAACGTAATACGTTATATGGTATGACGTTATAACGTAAATAGATTATATGGTATGACGTTATACCGTATTAGGTTATATGGGATGACGTTATAACGCATTACGTAATATGGGATGACGTTATAACGTATTACGTTATGTGGGACGACGTTATAACGTATTGCGTTATATGGGATGACGTTATAACGTCTTACGTTATATGGGATGACGTTATAACGTATTACGTCATATGGGATGACGTTATAACGTAATAGGTTATATGGTATAACGTTATAACGTATTGCGTTATATGGTATGACGTTATAACGTAATACGTTATATGGTATGACGTTAATACGTAAATAGGTTACATGGTATTACGTTATACCGAATTACGTTATATGGTATGACATTATAACGTAAATAGGTTATATGGTATGACGTTATACCGTATTACGTTATATGGGACGACGTTATAACGTATTGCGTTATATGGTATGACGGTATAACGTATTAGGTTATAGGGTATGACGCTATAACGTATTACGTTATATTGCATGACGTTATAACGTAATACGTTATATGGTATGACGTTAATACGTAAATAGGTTATATGGTATGACGTTATACCGAATTACGTTATATGGTATGACATTATAACGTAAATAGGTTATATGGTATGACGTTGTACCGTATTACGTTATATGGGACGACGTTATAACGTATTGCGTTATATGGTATGACGGTATAACGTAAATAGGTTATATGGTATGACGTTATAACGTATTACGTTATATGGTATGACGTTATACCGTATTAAGTTATATGGGATGACGTTATAACGCATTACGTAATATTGGATGACGTTATAACGTATTACGTTATGTGGGACGACGTTATAACGTATTGCGTTATATGGGATGACGTTATAACGTATTACGTTATATGGGATGACGTTATAACGTAATAGGTTATATGGTATAACGTTATAACGTAATAGGTTATATGGTATAACGTTATAACGTATTGCGTTATATGGGATGACGTTATAACGTATTACGTAATATGGGATGACGTTATAACGTAATAGGTTATATGGTATAACGTTATAACGTATTAGGTTGTATGGTATGACGCTATAACGTATTACGATATATGGCATGACGTTATAACGTAATGCGTTATATGGTATGACGTTATAACGTCATAGGTTATACGGTATGACGTTATAACGTAATAGGTTATATGGCATGACGCTATAACGTAATACGATATATGGTATGACGTTATAACGTAATAGGTTATATGGTATAACGTTATAACGTAATAGGTTATATGGTATAACGTTATAACGTATTGCGTTATATGGGATGACGTTATAACGTATTACGTAATATGGGATGACGTTATAACGTAATAGGTTATATGGTATAACGTTATAACGTATTAGGTTGTATGGTATGACGCTATAACGTATTACGATATATGGCATGACGTTATAACGTAATGCGTTATATGGTATGACGTTATAACGTCATAGGTTATACGGTATGACGTTATAACGTAATAGGTTATATGGCATGACGCTATAACGTAATACGATATATGGTATGACGTTATAACGTAAATAGATTATATGGTATGACGTTATACCTTATTACGTTATATGGGATGACGTTATAACGCATTACGTAATATGGGATGACGTTATAACTCAATAGGTTATATCGTATGACGTTATACCGAATTACGTTATATGGTATGACGTTATAACGTAAATAGGTTATATGGTATGACGTTATACCGTATTACGTTATATGGGATGACGTTATAACGCATTACGTAATATGGGATGACGTTATAACGCATTACGTAATATGGGATGACGTTATAACGTATTACGTTATGTGGGACGACGTTATAACGTATTGCGTTATATGGGATGACGTTATAACGTATTACGTTATATGGGTCGATGTTATAACGTATTGCGTTATATGGGATGACGTTATAACGTACTACGTTATATGGGATGACGTTATAACGTATTACGTTATATGGGAAGACGTTATAACGTATTGCGTTATATGGTATGACGTTATAACGTATTACGTTATATGGGATGACGTTATAACTTAATAGGTTATATCGTATGACGTTATACCGAATTACGTTATATGGTATGACGTTATAACGTAAATAGGTTATATGGTATGACGTTATACCGTATTACGTTATATGGGATGACGTTATAACGCATTACGTAATATGGGATGACGTTATAACGTATTACGTTATGTGGGTCGACGTTATAACGTATTGCTTTATATGGGATGACGTTATAACGTATTACGTTATATGGGAAGACGTTATAACGTATTGCGTTATATGGTATGACGTTATAACGTATTACGTTATATGGGATGACGTTATAACGTATTACGTTATATGGGATGACGTTATAACTTAATAGGTTATATCGTATGACGTTATACCGAATTACGTTATATGGTATGACGTTATAACGTAAATAGGTTATATGGTATGACGTTATACCGTATTACGTTATATGGGATGACGTTATAACGCATTACGTAATATGGGATGACGTTATAACGTATTACGTTATGTGGGTCGACGTTATAACGTATTGCGTTATATGGGATGACGTTATAACGTACTATGTTATATGGGATGACGTTATAACGTATTACGTTATACGGGATGACGTTATAACGTAATAGGTTATATGGTATGACGTTATGAAGTAAATAGGTTATATGGTATGACGTTATTCCGCATCACGTTATATGGTATGACGTTATAACGTAAATAGGTTATATGGTATGACGTTATATCGTATTACGTTATATGGGATGACGTTATAACGCATTACGTAATATGGGATGACGTTATAACGTATTACGTTATGTGGGACGACGTTATAACGTATTGCGTTATATGGGATGACGTTATAACATATTGCGTTATATGGGATGACGCTATAACGTATTACGTTATATGGCATGACGTTATTACGTAATACGTTATGTGTTATGACGTTATAACGTAATAGGTTATATGGTATGACGTTATAACGTAATACGTTATATGGTATGACGTTAATACGTAAATAGGTTATATGGTATGACGTTATACCGAATTACGTTATATGGTATGACGTTATAACGTATTGCGTTATATGGTATGACGTTATAACGTATTACGTTATATGGGATGACATTATAACGTATTACGTAATATGGGATGACGTTATAACGTAACAGGTTATACGGTATAACGTTATAACGTATTACGTTGTATGGTATGACGTTATAACGTAATAGGTTATATGGTATGACGTTATAACGTATTACGTTATATGGGAAGACGTTATAACGTATTGCGTTATATGGTATGACGTTATAACGTATTACGTTATATGGGATGACGTTATAACGTATTACGTAATATGGGATGACGTTATAACGTATTACGTTATATGGGATGACGTTATAACGTAATACGTTATATGGTATGACGTTAATACGTAAATAGGTTATATGGTATGACGTTATACCGAATTACGTTATATGGTATGACATTATAACGTAAATAGGTTATATGGTATGACGTTATACCGTATTACGTTATATGGTATGACGTTATAACGTATTGCGTTATATGGGATGACGTTATAACGTCTTACGTTATATGCGATGACGTTATAACGTATTACGTTATATGGGATGACGTTATAACGTAATAGGTTATATGGTATAACGTTATAACGTATTACGTTATATGTTATGACGTTATATCGTAATACGTTATATGGTATGACGTTATAACGTAAATAGGTTATATGGTATGACGTTATAACGTATTACGTAATATGGGACGACGTTATAACGCATTACGTTATATGGGATGACGTTATAACGTATTACGTTATATGGAATACAGTTATAACGTATTAGGTTATATGGCATGACGTTATAACGTAATACGTTGTATGGTATGACGTTATAAGGTAATGCGTTATACGGCATGACGTTATAACGTAATACGTTATATGGTATGACGTTATAACGTCATAGGTTATACGGTGTGACGTTATAACGTAATAGGTTATATGGCATGACGCTATAACGTAATACGTTATATGGTATGACGTTATAACGTAAACAGATTATATGGTATGACGTTACACCGTATTAGGTTATATGGGATGACGTTATAACGCATTACGTAATATGGGATGACGTTATAACGTATTACGTTATGTGGGACGACGTTATAACGTATTGCGTTATATGGGATGACGTTATAACGTCTTACGTTATATGGGATGACGTTATAACGTATTACGTTATATGGGATGACGTTATAACGTATTACGTTATATGGGATGACGTTATGATTATTACGTTATATGGGATGACGTTATAACGTAATAGGTTATATGGTATGACGTTATAACTTAATAGGTTATATCGTATGACGTTATACCGAACTAGGTTATATTGTATGACGTTATAACGTAAATAGGTTATATGGTATGACGTTATACCGTATTACGTAATATGGGATGACGTTATGATTATTACGTTATATGGGATGACGTTATAACGTAATAGGTTATATAGTATGACGTTATAACTTAATAGGTTATATCGTATGACGTTATACCGAACTACGTTATATTGTATGACGTTATAACGTAAATAGGTTATATGGTATGACGTTATACCGTATTACGTTATATGGGATGACGTTATAACGCATTACGTAATATGGGATGACGTTATAACGTATTACGTTACGTGGGACGACGTTATAACGTATTGCGTTATATGGGATGACGTTATAACGTACTACGTTATATGGGATGACGTTATAACGTATTACGTTATATGGGATGACGTTATAATGTAATAGGGTTATATGGTATGACGTTATAAAGTAAATAGGTTATATGGTATGACGTTATACCGAATTACGTTATATGGTATGACGTTATAACGTAAATAGTTTATATGGTATGACGTTATACAATATTACGTTATATGGGATGACGTTATAACGCATTACGTAATATCGGATGACGTTATAACGTATTACATAATGTGGGACGACGTTATAACGTATTGCGTTATATGGGATGACGTTATAACGTATTACGTTATATGGGATGACGTTATAACGTATTACGTAATATGGGATGACGTTATAGCGTATTACGTTGTATGGTATGACGTTATAAGCTAATGCGTTATATGGCATGACGTTATAACGTAATACGTTATATGGTATGACGTTATAACGTCATAGGTTATACGGTATGACGTTATAACGTAATAGGTTATATGGCATGACGCTATAACGTAATACGTTATATGGTATGACGTTATAACGTAAATAGATTATATGGTATGACGTTATACCGTATTAGGTTATATGGGATGACGTTATAACGCATTACGTAATATGGGATGACGTTATAACGTATTACGTTATGTGGGACGACGTTATAACGTATTGCGTTATATGGGATGACGTTATAACGTCTTACGTTATATGGGATGACGTTATAACGTATTACGTTATATGGGATGACGTTATAACGTAATAGGTTATATGGTATAACGTTATAACGTATTGCGTTATATGGTATGACGTTATAACGTCATAGGTTATACGGTATGACGTTATAACGTAACACGTCATATGGTATGACGTTATAACGTATTACGTAATATGGGACGACGTTATAACGCATTACGTTATATGGGATGACGTTATAACGTATTACGTTATATGGAATACCGTTATAACGTATTAGGTTATATGGTATGACGATATAACGTATTACGTTATATGGCATGACGTTATAATGTAATAGGTTATATGGTATAACGTTATAACGTATTACGTTATATGTTATGACGTTATATCGTAATACGTTATATGGTATGACGTTATAACGTAAATAGGTTATATGGTATGACGTTATAACGTATTACGTAATATGGGACGACGTTATAACGCATTACGTTATATGGGATGACGTTATAACGTATTACGTTATATGGAATACCGTTATAACGTATTAGGTTATATGGCATGACGTTATAACGTAATACGTTGTATGGTATGACGTTATAAGGTAATGCGTTATACGGCATGACGTTATAACGTAATACGTTATATGGTATGACGTTATAACGTCATAGGTTATACGGTGTGACGTTATAACGTAATAGGTTATATGGCATGACGCTATAACGTAATACGTTATATGGTATGACGTTATAACGTAAATAGATTATATGGTATGACGTTATACCGTATTAGGTTATATGGTATAACGTTATACCGTATTACGTTATATGGGATGACGTTATAACGCATTACGTAATATCGGATGACGTTATAACGTATTACATAATGTGGGACGACGTTATAACGTATTGCGTTATATGGGATGACGTTATAACGTATTACGTTATATGGGATGACGTTAATTCGTAAATAGGTTATATGGTATGACGTTATACCGAATTACGTTATATGGTATGACGTTATAACGTAAATAGTTTATATGGTATGACGTTATACCGTATTACGTTATATGGGATGACGTTATAACGCATTACGTAATATCGGATGACGTTATAACGTATTACATAATGTGGGACGACGTTATAACGTATTGCGTTATATGGGATGACGTTATAACGTATTACGTTATATGGGATGACGTTAATTCGTAAATAGGTTATATGGTATGACGTTATACCGAATTACGTTATATGGTATGACGCTATAACGTATTACGATATATGGCATGACGTTATAACGTAATGCGTTATATGGTATGACGTTATAACGTCATAGGTTATACGGTATGACGTTATAACGTAATAGGTTATATGGCATGACGCTATAACGTAATACGTTATATGGTATGACGTCATAACGTAATAGGTTATATGGTATGACGTTATAACGTAATACCTTATATGTTATGACGTTATAACGTAAATAGGTTATATGGTATGACGTTATACCGTATTACGTTATATGGGATGACGTTATAACGCATTACGTAATATGGGATGACGTTATAACGTATTACGTTATGTTGGACGACGTTATAACGTATTGCGTTATATGGGATGACGTTATAACGTATTACGTTATATGGGAAGACGTTATAACGTATTGCGTTTAATGCTATGACGTTATAACGTATTACGTTATATGGGATGACGTTATAACGTATTACGTAATATGGGATGACGTTATAACGTAATAGGTTATATGGTATAACGTTATAACGTATTAGGTTATAAGGTATGACGCTATAACGTATTACGATATATGGCATGACGTTATAACGTAATGCGTTATATGGTATGACGTTATAACGTCATAGGTTATACGGTATGACGTTATAACGTAATAGGTTATATGGCATGACGCTATAACGTAATACGATATATGGTATGACGTTATAACGTAAATAGATTATATGGTATGACGTTATACCGTATTACGTTATATGGGATGACGCTATAACGCATTACGTAATATTCGATGACGTTATAACTTAATAGGTTATATCGTATGACGTTATACCGAATTACGTTATATGGTATGACGTTATAACGTAAATAGGTTATATGGTATGACGTTATACCGTATTACGTTATATGGGATGACGTTATAACGCATTACGTAATATGGGATGACGTTATAACGTATTACGTTATGTGGGTCGACGTTATAACGTATTGCGTTATATGGGATGACGTTATAACGTACTACGTTATATGGGATGACGTTATAACGTATTACGTTATATGGGAAGACGTTATAACGTATTGCGTTATATGGTATGACGTTATAACGTATTACGTTATATGGGATGACGTTATAACTTAATAGGTTATATCGTATGACGTTATACCGAATTACGTTATATGGTATGACGTTATAACGTAAATAGGTTATATGGTATGACGTTATACCGTATTACGTTATATGGGATGACGTTATAACGCATTACGTAATATGGGATGACGTTATAACGTATTACGTTATGTGGGTCGACGTTATAACGTATTGCGTTATATGGGATGACGTTATAACGTATTACGTTATATGGGATGACGTTATAACGTATTACGTTATATGGGAAGACGTTATAACGTATTGCGTTATATGGTATGACGTTATAACGTATTACGTTATATGGGATGACGTTATAACGTATTACGTTATATGGGATGACGTTATAACTTAATAGGTTATATCGTATGACGTTATACCGAATTACGTTATATGGTATGACGTTATAACGTAAATAGGTTATATGGTATGACGTTATACCGTATTACGTTATATGGGATGACGTTATAACGCATTACGTAATATGGGATGACGTTATAACGTATTACGTTATGTGGGTCGACGTTATAACGTATTGCGTTATATGGGATGACGTTATAACGTACTACGTTATATGGGATGACGTTATAACGTATTACGTTATATGGGATGACGTTATAACGTAATAGGTTATATGGTATGACGTTATAAAGTAAATAGGTTATATGGTATGACGTTATACCGAATCACGTTATATGGTATGACGTTATAACGTAAATAGGTTATATGGTATGACGTTATACCGTATTACGTTATATGGGATGACGTTATAACGCATTACGTAATATGGGATGACGTTATAACGTATTACGTTATGTGGGTCGACGTTATAACGTATTGCGTTATATGGGATGACGTTATAACTTAATAGGTTATATCGTATGACGTTATACCGAATTACGTTATATGGTATGACGTTATAACGTAAATAGGTTATATGGTATGACGTTATACCGTATTACGTTATATGGGATGACGTTATAACGCATTACGTAATATGGGATGACGTTATAACGTATTACGTTATGTGGGTCGACGTTATAACGTATTGCGTTATATGGGATGACGTTATAACGTACTACGTTATATGGGATGACGTTATAACGTATTACGTTATATGGGATGACGTTATAACGTAATAGGTTATATGGTATGACGTTATAAAGTAAATAGGTTATATGGTATGACGTTATACCGAATTACGTTATATGGTATGACATTATAACGTAAATAGGTTATATGGTATGACGTTATACCGTATTACGTTATATGGTATGACGTTATAACGTATTGCGTTATATGGGATGACGTTATAACGTATTACGTAATATGGTATGACGTTATACCGAATTACGTTATATGGTATGACATTATAACGTAAATAGGTTATATGGTATGACGTTATACCGTATTACGTAATATGGGATGACGTTATGATTATTACGTTATATGGGATGACGTTATAACGTAATAGGTTATATAGTATGACGTTATAACTTAATAGGTTATATCGTATGACGTTATACCGAACTACGTTATATTGTATGACGTTATAACGTAAATAGGTTATATGGTATGACGTTATACCGTATTACGTTATATGGGATGACGTTATAACGCATTACGTAATATGGGATGACGTTATAACGTATTACGTTACGTGGGACGACGTTATAACGTATTGCGTTATATGGGATGACGTTATAACGTACTACGTTATATGGGATGACGTTATAACGTATTACGTTATATGGGATGACGTTATAATGTAATAGGGTTATATGGTATGACGTTATAAAGTAAATAGGTTATATGGTATGACGTTATACCGAATTACGTTATATGGTATGACGTTATAACGTAAATAGTTTATATGGTATGACGTTATACCGTATTACGTTATATGGGATGACGTTATAACGCATTACGTAATATCGGATGACGTTATAACGTATTACATAATGTGGGACGACGTTATAACGTATTGCGTTATATGGGATGACGTTATAACGTATTACGTTATATGGGATGACGTTATAACGTATTACGTAATATGGGATGACGTTATAGCGTATTACGTTGTATGGTATGACGTTATAAGCTAATGCGTTATATGGCATGACGTTATAACGTAATACGTTATATGGTATGACGTTATAACGTCATAGGTTATACGGTATGACGTTATAACGTAATAGGTTATATGGCATGACGCTATAACGTAATACGTTATATGGTATGACGTTATAACGTAAATAGATTATATGGTATGACGTTATACCGTATTAGGTTATATGGGATGACGTTATAACGCATTACGTAATATGGGATGACGTTATAACGTATTACGTTATGTGGGACGACGTTATAACGTATTGCGTTATATGGGATGACGTTATAACGTCTTACGTTATATGGGATGACGTTATAACGTATTACGTTATATGGGATGACCTTATAACGTAATAGGTTATATGGTATAACGTTATAACGTATTGCGTTATATGGTATGACGTTATAACGTCATAGGTTATACGGTATGACGTTATAACGTAACACGTCATATGGTATGACGTTATAACGTATTACGTAATATGGGACGACGTTATAACGCATTACGTTATATGGGATGACGTTATAACGTATTACGTTATATGGAATACCGTTATAACGTATTAGGTTATATGGTATGACGCTATAACGTATTACGTTATATGGCATGACGTTATAATGTAATAGGTTATATGGTATAACGTTATAACGTATTACGTTATATGTTATGACGTTATATCGTAATACGTTATATGGTATGACGTTATAACGTAAATAGGTTATATGGTATGACGTTATAACGTATTACGTAATATGGGACGACGTTATAACGCATTACGTTATATGGGATGACGTTATAACGTATTACGTTATATGGAATACCGTTATAACGTATTAGGTTATATGGCATGACGTTATAACGTAATACGTTGTATGGTATGACGTTATAAGGTAATGCGTTATACGGCATGACGTTATAACGTAATACGTTATATGGTATGACGTTATAACGTCATAGGTTATACGGTGTGACGTTATAACGTAATAGGTTATATGGCATGACGCTATAACGTAATACGTTATATGGTATGACGTTATAACGTAAATAGATTATATGGTATGACGTTATACCGTATTAGGTTATATGGTATAACGTTATACCGTATTACGTTATATGGGATGACGTTATAACGCATTACGTAATATCGGATGACGTTATAACGTATTACATAATGTGGGACGACGTTATAACGTATTGCGTTATATGGGATGACGTTATAACGTATTACGTTATATGGGATGACGTTAATTCGTAAATAGGTTATATGGTATGACGTTATACCGAATTACGTTATATGGTATGACGTTATAACGTAAATAGTTTATATGGTATGACGTTATACCGTATTACGTTATATGGGATGACGTTATAACGCATTACGTAATATCGGATGACGTTATAACGTATTACATAATGTGGGACGACGTTATAACGTATTGCGTTATATGGGATGACGTTATAACGTATTACGTTATATGGGATGACGTTAATTCGTAAATAGGTTATATGGTATGACGTTATACCGAATTACGTTATATGGTATGACATTATAACGTAAATAGGTTATATGGTAAGACGTTATACCGTATTACGTTATATGGGACGACGTTATAACGTATTGCGTTATATGGTATGACGGTATAACGTATTACGTTATATGGGATGACGTTATAACGTATTACGTAATATGGGATGACGTTATAACGTAATAGGTTATATGGTTTAACGTTATAACGTATTACGTTATATGGTATGACGTCATAACGTAATAGGTTATATGGTATGACGTTATAACGTAATACCTTATATGGTATGACGTTATAACGTAAATAGGTTATATGGTATGACGTTATACCGTATTACGTTATATGGGATGACGTTATAACGCATTACGTAATATGCGATGACGTTATAACGTATTACGTTATGTGGGACGACGTTATAACGTATTGCGTTATATGGGATGACGTTATAACGTATTACGTTATATGGGATGATGTTATAACGTAATAGGTTATATGGTATAACGTTATAACGTATTACGTTATATGGTATGACGTCATAACGTAATAGGTTATATGGCATGACGTTATAACGTAATACCTTATATGGTATGACGTTATAACGTAAATAGGTTATATGGTATGACGTTATACCGTATTACGTTATATGGGATGACGTTATAACGCATTACGTAATATGGGATGACGTTATAACGTATTACGTTATGTTGGACGACGTTATAACGTATTGCGTTATATGGGATGACGTTATAACGTATTACGTTATATGGGAAGACGTTATAACGTATTGCGTTTAATGCTATGACGTTATAACGTATTACGTTATATGGGATGACGTTATAACGTATTACGTAATATGGGATGACGTTATAACGTAATAGGTTATATGGTATAACGTTATAACGTATTAGGTTATATGGTATGACGCTATAACGTATTACGATATATGGCATGACGTTATAACGTAATGCGTTATATGGTATGACGTTATAACGTCATAGGTTATACGGTATGACGTTATAACGTAATAGGTTATATGGCATGACGCTATAACGTAATACGATATATGGTATGACGTTATAACGTAAATAGATTATATGGTATGACGTTATACCGTATTACGTTATATGGGATGACGCTATAACGCATTACGTAATATTCGATGACGTTATAACTTAATAGGTTATATCGTATGACGTTATACCGAATTACGTTATATGGTATGACGTTATAACGTAAATAGGTTATATGGTATGACGTTATACCGTATTACGTTATATGGGATGACGTTATAACGCATTACGTAATATGGGATGACGTTATAACGTATTACGTTATGTGGGTCGACGTTATAACGTATTGCGTTATATGGGATGACGTTATAACGTACTACGTTATTTGGGATGACGTTATAACGTATTACGTTATATGGGAAGACGTTATAACGTATTGCGTTATATGGTATGACGTTATAACGTATTACGTTATATGGGATGACGTTATAACTTAATAGGTTATATCGTATGACGTTATACCGAATTACGTTATATGGTATGACGTTATAACGTAAATAGGTTATATGGTATGACGTTATACCGTATTACGTTATATGGGATGACGTTGTAACGCATTACGTAATATGGGATGACGTTATAACGTATTACGTTATGTGGGTCGACGTTATAACGTATTGCGTTATATGGGATGACGTTATAACGTATTACGTTATATGGGATGACGTTATAACGTATTACGTTATATGGGAAGACGTTATAACGTATTGCGTTATATGGTATGACGTTATAACGTATTACGTTATATGGGATGACGTTATAACGTATTACGTTATATGGGATGACGTTATAACTTAATAGGTTATATCGTATGACGTTATACCGAATTACGTTATATGGTATGACGTTATAACGTAAATAGGTTATATGGTATGACGTTATACCGTATTACGTTATATGGGATGACGTTATAACGCATTACGTAATATGGGATGACGTTATAACGTATTACGTTATGTGGGTCGACGTTATAACGTATTGCGTTATATGGGATGACGTTATAACGTACTACGTTATATGGGATGACGTTATAACGTATTACGTTATATGGGATGACGTTATAACGTAATAGGTTATATGGTATGACGTTATAAAGTAAATAGGTTATATGGTATGACGTTATACCGAATCACGTTATATGGTATGACGTTATAACGTAAATAGGTTATATGGTATGACGTTATACCGTATTACGTTATATGGGATGACGTTATAACGCATTACGTAATATGGGATGACGTTATAACGTATTACGTTATGTGGGTCGACGTTATAACGTATTGCGTTATATGGGATGACGTTATAACTTAATAGGTTATATCGTATGACGTTATACCGAATTACGTTATATGGTATGACGTTATAACGTAAATAGGTTATATGGTATGACGTTATACCGTATTACGTTATATGGGATGACGTTATAACGCATTACGTAATATGGGATGACGTTATAACGTATTACGTTATGTGGGTCGACGTTATAACGTATTGCGTTATATGGGATGACGTTATAACGTACTACGTTATATGGGATGACGTTATAACGTATTACGTTATATGGGATGACGTTATAACGTAATAGGTTATATGGTATGACGTTATAAAGTAAATAGGTTATATGGTATGACGTTATACCGAATTACGTTATATGGTATGACATTATAACGTAAATAGGTTATATGGTATGACGTTATACCGTATTACGTTATATGGTATGACGTTATAACGTATTGCGTTATATGGGATGACGTTATAACGTATTACGTAATATGGGATGACGTTATAACGTATTACGTTATATGGGATGACGTTATAACGTATTACGTTATATGGGATGACGTTATAACGTAATACGTTATATGTTATGACGTTATATCGTAATACGTTATATGGTATGACGTTATAACGTAAATAGGTTATATGGTATGACGTTAATACGTAAATAGGTTATATGGTATGACGTTATACCGAATTACGTTAAATGGTATGACATTATAACGTAAATAGGTTATATGGTATGACGTTATACCGTATTACGTTATATGGTATGACGTTATAACGTATTGCGTTATATGGGATGACGTTATAACGTATTACGTAATATGGTATGACGTTATACCGAATTACGTTATATGGTATGACATTATAACGTAAATAGGTTATATGGTATGACGTTATACCGTATTACGTTATGTGGGACGACGTTATAACGTATTGCGTTATATGGGATGACGTTATAACGTCTTACGTTATATGGGATGACGTTATAACGTATTACGTTATATGGGATGACGTTATAACGTAATAGGTTATATGGTATAACGTTATAACGTATTGCGTTATATGGTATGACGTTATAACGTCATAGGTTATACGGTATGACGTTATAACGTAACACGTCGTATGGTATGACGTTATAACGTATTACGTAATATGGGACGACGTTGTAACGCATTACGTTATATGGGATGACGTTATAACGTATTACGTTATATGGAATACCGTTATAACGTATTAAGTTATATGGTATGACGCTATAACGTATTACGTTATATGGCATGACGTTATAACGTAATACGTTATATGGTATGACGTTAATTCGTAAATAGGTTATATGGTATGACGTTATACCGAATTACGTTATATGGTATGACATTATAACGTAAATAGGTTATATGGTATGACGTTATACCGTATTACGTTATATGGGACGACGTTATAACGTATTGCGTTATATGGTATGACGGTATAACGTATTACGTTATATGGGATGACGTTATAACGTATTACGTAATATGGGATGACGTTATAACGTAATAGGTTATATGGTTTAAAGTTATAACGTATTACGTTATATGGTATGACGTCATAACGTAATAGGTTATATGGTATGACGTTATAACGTAATACCTTATACGGTATGACGTTATAACGTAAATAGTTTATATGGTATGACGTTATACCGTATTACGTTATATGGGACGACGTTATAACGCATTACGTAATATGCGATGACGTTATAACGTATTACGTTATGTGGGACGACGTTATAACGTATTGCGTTATATGGGATGACGTTATAACGTATTACGTTATATGGGATGATGTTATAACGTAATAGGTTATATGGTATAACGTTATAACGTATTACGTTATATGGTATGACGTCATAACGTAATAGGTTATATGGCATGACGTTATAACGTAATACCTTATATGGTATGACGTTATAACGTAAATAGGTTATATGGTATGACGTTATACCGTATTACGTTATATGGGATGACGTTATAACGCATTATGTAATATGGGATGACGTTATAACGTATTACGTTATGTTGGACGACGTTATAACGTATTGCGTTATATGGGATGACGTTATAACGTATTACGTTATATGGGAAGACGCTATAACGTATTGCGTTTAATGCTATGACGTTATAACGTATTACGTTATATGGGATGACGTTATAACGTATTACGTAATATGGGATGACGTTATAACATAATAGGTTATATGGTATAACGTTATAACGTATTAGGTTATATGGTATGACGCTATAACGTATTACGATATATGGCATGACGTTATAACGTAATGCGTTGTATGGTATGACGTTATAACGTCATAGGTTATACGGTATGACGTTATAACGTAATAGGTTATATGGCATGACGCTATAACGTAATACGATATATGGTATGACGTTATAACGTAAATAGATTATATGGTATGACGTTATACCGTATTACGTTATATGGGATGACGCTATAACGCATTACGTAATATTCGATGACGTTATAACTTAATAGGTTATATCGTATGACGTTATACCGAATTACGTTATATGGTATGACGTTATAACGTAAATAGGTTATATGGTATGACGTTATACCGTATTACGTTATATGGGATGACGTTATAACGCATTACGTAATATGGGATGACGTTATAACGTATTACGTTATGTGGGTCGACGTTATAACGTATTGCGTTATATGGGATGACGTTATAACGTACTACGTTATATGGGATGACGTTATAACGTATTACGTTATGTGGGTCGACGTTATAACGTATTGCGTTATATGGGATGACGTTATAACGTACTACGTTATATGGGATGACGTTATAACGTATTACGTTATATGGGAAGACGTTATAACGTATTGCGTTATATGGTATGACGTTATAACGTATTACGTTATATGGGATGACGTTATAACTTAATAGGTTATATCGTATGACGTTATACCGAATTACGTTATATGGTATGACGTTATAACGTAAATAGGTTATATGGTATGACGTTATACCGTACTACGTTATATGGGATGACGTTATAACGCATTACGTAATATGGGATGACGTTATAACGTATTACGTTATGTGGGTCGACGTTATAACGTATTGCGTTATATGGGATGACGTTATAACGTATTACGTTATATGGGATGACGTTATAACGTATTACGTTATATGGGAAGACGTTATAACGTATTGCGTTATATGGTATGACGTTATAACGTATTACGTTATATGGGGTGACGTTATAACGTATTACGTTATATGGGATGACGTTATAACTTAATAGGTTATATCGTATGACGTTATACCGAATTACGTTATATGGTATGACGTTATAACGTAAATAGGTTATATGGTATGACGTTATACCGTATTACGTTATATGGGATGACGTTATAACGCATTACGTAATATGGGATGACGTTATAACGTATTACGTTACGTGGGACGACGTTATAACGTATTGCGTTATATGGGATGACGTTATAACGTACTACGTTATATGGGATGACGTTATAACGTATTACGTTATATGGGATGACGTTATAATGTAATAGGGTTATATGGTATGACGTTATAAAGTAAATAGGTTATATGGTATGACGTTATACCGAATTACGTTATATGGTATGACGTTATAACGTAAATAGTTTATATGGTATGACGTTATACCGTATTACGTTATATGGGATGACGTTATAACGCATTACGTAATATCGGATGACGTTATAACGTATTACATAATGTGGGACGACGTTATAACGTATTGCGTTATATGGGATGACGTTATAACGTATTACGTTATATGGGATGACGTTATAACGTATTACGTAATATGGGATGACGTTATAGCGTATTACGTTGTATGGTATGACGTTATAAGCTAATGCGTTATATGGCATGACGTTATAACGTAATACGTTATATGGTATGACGTTATAACGTCATAGGTTATACGGTATGACGTTATAACGTAATAGGTTATATGGCATGACGCTATAACGTAATACGTTATATGGTATGACGTTATAACGTAAATAGATTATATGGTATGACGTTATACCGTATTAGGTTATATGGGATGACGTTATAACGCATTACGTAATATGGGATGACGTTATAACGTATTACGTTATGTGGGACGACGTTATAACGTATTGCGTTATATGGGATGACGTTATAACGTCTTACGTTATATGGGATGACGTTATAACGTATTACGTTATATGGGATGACGTTATAACGTAATAGGTTATATGGTATAACGTTATAACGTATTGCGTTATATGGTATGACGTTATAACGTCATAGGTTATACGGTATGACGTTATAACGTAACACGTCATATGGTATGACGTTATAACGTATTACGTAATATGGGACGACGTTATAACGCATTACGTTATATGGGATGACGTTATAACGTATTACGTTATATGGAATACCGTTATAACGTATTAGGTTATATGGTATGACGCTATAACGTATTACGTTATATGGCATGACGTTATAATGTAATAGGTTATATGGTATAACGTTATAACGTATTACGTTATATGTTATGACGTTATATCGTAATACGTTATATGGTATGACGTTATAACGTAAATAGGTTATATGGTATGACGTTATAACGTATTACGTAATATGGGACGACGTTATAACGCATTACGTTATATGGGATGACGTTATAACGTATTACGTTATATGGAATACCGTTATAACGTATTAGGTTATATGGCATGACGTTATAACGTAATACGTTGTATGGTATGACGTTATAAGGTAATGCGTTATACGGCATGACGTTATAACGTAATACGTTATATGGTATGACGTTATAACGTCATAGGTTATACGGTGTGACGTTATAACGTAATAGGTTATATGGCATGACGCTATAACGTAATACGTTATATGGTATGACGTTATAACGTAAATAGATTATATGGTATGACGTTATACCGTATTAGGTTATATGGTATAACGTTATACCGTATTACGTTATATGGGATGACGTTATAACGCATTACGTAATATGGGATGACGTTATAACGTATTACGTTATGTTGGACGACGTTATAACGTATTGCGTTATATGGGATGACGTTATAACGTATTACGTTATATGGGAAGACGCTATAACGTATTGCGTTTAATGCTATGACGTTATAACGTATTACGTTATATGGGATGACGTTATAACGTATTACGTAATATGGGATGACGTTATAACATAATAGGTTATATGGTATAACGTTATAACGTATTAGGTTATATGGTATGACGCTATAACGTATTACGATATATGGCATGACGTTATAACGTAATGCGTTGTATGGTATGACGTTATAACGTCATAGGTTATACGGTATGACGTTATAACGTAATAGGTTATATGGCATGACGCTATAACGTAATACGATATATGGTATGACGTTATAACGTAAATAGATTATATGGTATGACGTTATACCGTATTACGTTATATGGGATGACGCTATAACGCATTACGTAATATTCGATGACGTTATAACTTAATAGGTTATATCGTATGACGTTATACCGAATTACGTTATATGGTATGACGTTATAACGTAAATAGGTTATATGGTATGACGTTATACCGTATTACGTTATATGGGATGACGTTATAACGCATTACGTAATATGGGATGACGTTATAACGTATTACGTTATGTGGGTCGACGTTATAACGTATTGCGTTATATGGGATGACGTTATAACGTACTACGTTATATGGGATGACGTTATAACGTATTACGTTATGTGGGTCGACGTTATAACGTATTGCGTTATATGGGATGACGTTATAACGTACTACGTTATATGGGATGACGTTATAACGTATTACGTTATATGGGAAGACGTTATAACGTATTGCGTTATATGGTATGACGTTATAACGTATTACGTTATATGGGATGACGTTATAACTTAATAGGTTATATCGTATGACGTTATACCGAATTACGTTATATGGTATGACGTTATAACGTAAATAGGTTATATGGTATGACGTTATACCGTACTACGTTATATGGGATGACGTTATAACGCATTACGTAATATGGGATGACGTTATAACGTATTACGTTATGTGGGTCGACGTTATAACGTATTGCGTTATATGGGATGACGTTATAACGTATTACGTTATATGGGATGACGTTATAACGTATTACGTTATATGGGAAGACGTTATAACGTATTGCGTTATATGGTATGACGTTATAACGTATTACGTTATATGGGGTGACGTTATAACGTATTACGTTATATGGGATGACGTTATAACTTAATAGGTTATATCGTATGACGTTATACCGAATTACGTTATATGGTATGACGTTATAACGTAAATAGGTTATATGGTATGACGTTATACCGTATTACGTTATATGGGATGACGTTATAACGCATTACGTAATATGGGATGACGTTATAACGTATTACGTTACGTGGGACGACGTTATAACGTATTGCGTTATATGGGATGACGTTATAACGTACTACGTTATATGGGATGACGTTATAACGTATTACGTTATATGGGATGACGTTATAATGTAATAGGGTTATATGGTATGACGTTATAAAGTAAATAGGTTATATGGTATGACGTTATACCGAATTACGTTATATGGTATGACGTTATAACGTAAATAGTTTATATGGTATGACGTTATACCGTATTACGTTATATGGGATGACGTTATAACGCATTACGTAATATCGGATGACGTTATAACGTATTACATAATGTGGGACGACGTTATAACGTATTGCGTTATATGGGATGACGTTATAACGTAATACGTTATATGGTATGACGTTATAACGTCATAGGTTATACGGTATGACGTTATAACGTAATAGGTTATATGGCATGACGCTATAACGTAATACGTTATATGGTATGACGTTATAACGTAAATAGATTATATGGTATGACGTTATACCGTATTAGGTTATATGGGATGACGTTATAACGCATTACGTAATATGGGATGACGTTATAACGTATTACGTTATGTGGGACGACGTTATAACGTATTGCGTTATATGGGATGACGTTATAACGTCTTACGTTATATGGGATGACGTTATAACGTATTACGTTATATGGGATGACGTTATAACGTAATAGGTTATATGGTATAACGTTATAACGTATTGCGTTATATGGTATGACGTTATAACGTCATAGGTTATACGGTATGACGTTATAACGTAACACGTCATATGGTATGACGTTATAACGTATTACGTAATATGGGACGACGTTATAACGCATTACGTTATATGGGATGACGTTATAACGTATTACGTTATATGGAATACCGTTATAACGTATTAGGTTATATGGTATGACGCTATAACGTATTACGTTATATGGCATGACGTTATAATGTAATAGGTTATATGGTATAACGTTATAACGTATTACGTTATATGTTATGACGTTATATCGTAATACGTTATATGGTATGACGTTATAACGTAAATAGGTTATATGGTATGACGTTATAACGTATTACGTAATATGGGACGACGTTATAACGCATTACGTTATATGGGATGACGTTATAACGTATTACGTTATATGGAATACCGTTATAACGTATTAGGTTATATGGCATGACGTTATAACGTAATACGTTGTATGGTATGACGTTATAAGGTAATGCGTTATACGGCATGACGTTATAACGTAATACGTTATATGGTATGACGTTATAACGTCATAGGTTATACGGTGTGACGTTATAACGTAATAGGTTATATGGCATGACGCTATAACGTAATACGTTATATGGTATGACGTTATAACGTAAATAGATTATATGGTATGACGTTATACCGTATTAGGTTATATGGTATAACGTTAAACCGTATTACGTTATATGGGATGACGTTATAACGCATTACGTAATATCGGATGACGTTATAACGTATTACATAATGTGGGACGACGTTATAACGTATTGCGTTATATGGGATGACGTTATAACGTATTACGTTATATGGGATGACGTTAATTCGTAAATAGGTTATATGGTATGACGTTATACCGAATTACGTTATATGGTATGACGTTATAACGTAAATAGTTTATATGGTATGACGTTATACCGTATTACGTTATATGGGATGACGTTATAACGCATTACGTAATATCGGATGACGTTATAACGTATTACATAATGTGGGACGACGTTATAACGTATTGCGTTATATGGGATGACGTTATAACGTATTACGTTATATGGGATGACGTTAATTCGTAAATATGTTATATGGTATGACGTTATACCGAATTACGTTATATGGTATGACATTATAACGTAAATAGGTTATGTGGTAAGACGTTATACCGTATTACGTTATATGGGACGACGTTATAACGTATTGCGTTATATGGTATGACGGTATAACGTATTACGTTATATGGGATGACGTTATAACGTATTACGTAATATGGGATGACGTTATAACGTAATAGGTTATATGGTTTAACGCTATAACGTATTACGTTATATGGTATGACGTCATAACGTAATAGGTTATATGGCATGACGTTATAACGTAATGCGTTATATGGTATGACGTTATAACGTCATAGGTTATATGGTATGACGTTATAACGTAAATAGGTTATATGGTATGACGTTATACCGTATTACGTTATATGGGATGACGTTATAACGCATTACGTAATATGGGATGACGTTATAACGTATTACGTTATGTGGGTCGACGTTATAACGTATTGCGTTATATGGGATGACGTTATAACGTACTACGTTATATGGGATGACGTTATAACGTATTACGTTATATGGGAAGACGTTATAACGTATTGCGTTATATGGTATGACGTTATAACGTATTACGTTATATGGGATGACGTTATAACTTAATAGGTTATATCGTATGACGTTATACCGAATTACGTTATATGGTATGACGTTATAACGTAAATAGGTTATATGGTATGACGTTATACCGTATTACGTTATATGGGATGACGTTATAACGCATTATGTAATATGGGATGACGTTATAACGTATTACGTTATGTGGGTCGACGTTATAACGTATTGCGTTATATGGGATGACGTTATAACGTATTACGTTATATGTGATGACGTTATAACGTATTACGTTATATGGGAAGACGTTATAACGTATTGCGTTATATGGTATGACGTTATAACGTATTACGTTATATGGGATGACGTTATAACGTATTACGTTATATGGGATGACGTTATAACTTAATAGGTTATATCGTATGACGTTATACCGAATTACGTTATATGGTATGACGTTATAACGTAAATAGGTTATATGGAATGACGTTATACCGTATTACGTTATATGGGATGACGTTATAACGCATTACGTAATATGGGATGACGTTATAACGTATTACGTTATGTGGGTCGACGTTATAACGTATTGCGTTATATGGGATGACGTTATAACGTACTACGTTATATGGGATGACGTTATAACGTATTACGTTATATGGGATGACGTTATAACGTAATAGGTTATATGGTATGACGTTATAAAGTAAATAGGTTATATGGTATGACGTTATACCGAATCACGTTATATGGTATGACGTTATAACGTAAATAGGTTATATGGTATGACGTTATACCGTATTACGTTATATGGGATGACGTTATAACGCATTACGTAATATGGGATGACGTTATAACGTATTACGTTATGTGGGTCGACGTTATAACGTATTGCGTTATATGGGATGACGTTATAACTTAATAGGTTATATCGTATGACGTTATACCGAATTACGTTATATGGTATGACGTTATAACGTCAATAGGTTATATGGTATGACGTTATACCGTATTACGTTATATGGGATGACGTTATAACGCATTACGTAATATGGGATGACGTTATAACGTATTACGTTATGTGGGTCGACGTTATAACGTATTGCGTTATATGGGATGACGTTATAACGTACTACGTTATATGGGATGACGTTATAACGTATTACGTTATATGGGATGACGTTATAACGTAATAGGTTATATGGTATGACGTTATAAAGTAAATAGGTTATATGGTATGACGTTATACCGAATTACGTTATATGGTATGACATTATAACGTAAATAGGTTATATGGTATGACGTTATACCGTATTACGTTATATGGTATGACGTTATAACGTATTGCGTTATATGGGATGACGTTATAACGTATTACGTAATATGGGATGACGTTATAACGTATTACGTTATATGGGATGACGTTATAACGTATTACGTTATATGGGATGACGTTATAACGTAATACGTTATATGTTATGACGTTATATCGTAATACGTTATATGGTATGACGTTATAACGTAAATAGGTTATATGGTATGACGTTAATACGTAAATAGGTTATATGGTATGACGTTATACCGAATTACGTTATATGGGATGACGTTATAACGTATTACGTAATATGGTATGACGTTATACCGAATTACGTTATATGGGATGACGTTATAACGCATTACGTAATATGGGATGACGTTATAACGTATTACGTTATGTGGGTCGACGTTATAACGTATTGCGTTATATGGGATGACGTTATAACGTAATAGGTTATATGGTATAACGTTATAACGTATTGCGTTATATGGTATGACGTTATACCGAATCACGTTATATGGTATGACGTTATAACGTAAATAGGTTATATGGTATGACGTTATACCGTATTACGTTATATGGGATGACGTTATAACGCATTACGTAATATGGGATGACGTTATAACGTATTACGTTATGTGGGTCGACGTTATAACGTATTGCGTTATATGGGATGACGTTATAACTTAATAGGTTATATCGTATGACGTTATACCGAATTACGTTATATGGTATGACGTTATAACGTCAATAGGTTATATGGTATAACGTTATAACGTATTGCGTTATATGGGATGACGTTATAACGCATTACGTAATATGGGATGACGTTATAACGTATTACGTTATGTGGGTCGACGTTATAACGTATTGCGTTATATGGGATGACGTTATAACGTACTACGTTATATGGGATGACGTTATAACGTATTACGTTATATGGGATGACGTTATAACGTAATAGGTTATATGGTATGACGTTATAAAGTAAATAGGTTATATGGTATGACGTTATACCGAATTACGTTATATGGTATGACATTATAACGTAAATAGGTTATATGGTATGACGTTATACCGTATTACGTTATATGGTATGACGTTATAACGTATTGCGTTATATGGGATGACGTTATAACGTATTACGTAATATGGGATGACGTTATAACGTATTACGTTATATGGGATGACGTTATAACGTATTACGTTATATGGGATGACGTTATAACGTAATACGTTATATGTTATGACGTTATATCGTAATACGTTATATGGTATGACGTTATAACGTAAATAGGTTATATGGTATGACGTTAATACGTAAATAGGTTATATGGTATGACGTTATACCGAATTACGTTATATGGTATGACATTATAACGTAAATAGGTTATATGGTATGACGTTATACCGTATTACGTTATATGGTATGACGTTATAACGTATTGCGTTATATGGGATGACGTTATAACGTATTACGTAATATGGTATGACGTTATACCGAATTACGTTATATGGGATGACGTTATAACGCATTACGTAATATGGGATGACGTTATAACGTATTACGTTATGTGGGTCGACGTTATAACGTATTGCGTTATATGGGATGACGTTATAACGTAATAGGTTATATGGTATAACGTTATAACGTATTGCGTTATATGGTATGACGTTATAACGTCATAGGTTATACGGTATGACGTTATAACGTAACACGTCGTATGGTATGACGTTATAACGTATTACGTAATATGGGACGACGTTGTATCGCATTACGTTATATGGGATGACGTTATAACGTATTACGTTATATGGAATACCGTTATAACGTATTAAGTTATATGGTATGACGCTATAACGTATTACGTTATATGGCATGACGTTATAACGTAATACGTTATATGGTATGACGTTAATTCGTAAATAGGTTATATGGTATGACGTTATACCGAATTACGTTATATGGTATGACATTATAACGTAAATAGGTTATATGGTATGACGTTATACCGTATTACGTTATATGGGACGACGTTATAACGTATTGCGTTATATGGTATGACGGTATAACGTATTACGTTATATGGGATGACGTTATAACGTATTACGTAATATGGGATGACGTTATAACGTAATAGGTTATATGGTTTAAAGTTATAACGTATTACGTTATATGGTATGACGTCATAACGTAATAGGTTATATGGTATGACGTTATAACGTAATACCTTATATGGTATGACGTTATAACGTAAATAGGTTATATGGTATGACGTTATACCGTATTACGTTATATGGGACGACGTTATAACGCATTACGTAATATGCGATGACGTTATAACGTATTACGTTATGTGGGACGACGTTATAACGTATTGCGTTATATGGGATGACATTATAACGTATTACGTTATATGGGATGATGTTATAACGTAATAGGTTATATGGTATAACGTTATAACGTATTACGTTATATGGTATGACGTCATAACGTAATAGGTTATATGGCATGACGTTATAACGTAATACCTTATATGGTATGACGTTATAACGTAAATAGGTTATATGGTATGACGTTATACCGTATTACGTTATATGGGATGACGTTATAACGCATTATGTAATATGGGATGACGTTATAACGTATTACGTTATGTTGGACGACGTTATAACGTATTGCGTTATATGGGATGACGTTATAACGTATTACGTTATATGGGAAGACGCTATAACGTATTGCGTTTAATGCTATGACGTTATAACGTATTACGTTATATGGGATGACGTTATAACGTATTACGTAATATGGGATGACGTTATAACATAATAGGTTATATGGTATAACGTTATAACGTATTAGGTTATATGGTATGACGCTATAACGTATTACGATATATGGCATGACGTTATAACGTAATGCGTTGTATGGTATGACGTTATAACGTCATAGGTTATACGGTATGACGTTATAACGTAATAGGTTATATGGCATGACGCTATAACGTAATACGATATATGGTATGACGTTATAACGTAAATAGATTATATGGTATGACGTTATACCGTATTACGTTATATGGGATGACGCTATAACGCATTACGTAATATTCGATGACGTTATACCTTAATAGGTTATATCGTATGACGTTATACCGAATTACGTTATATGGTATGACGTTATAACGTAAATAGGTTATATGGTATGACGTTATACCGTATTACGTTATATGGGATGACGTTATAACGCATTACGTAATATGGGATGACGTTATAACGTATTACGTTATGTGGGTCGACGTTATAACGTATTGCGTTATATGGGATGACGTTATAACGTACTACGTTATATGGGATGACGTTATAACGTATTACGTTATGTGGGTCGACGTTATAACGTATTGCGTTATATGGGATGACGTTATAACGTACTACGTTATATGGGATGACGTTATAACGTATTACGTTATATGGGAAGACGTTATAACGTATTGCGTTATATGGTATGACGTTATAACGTATTACGTTATATGGGATGACGTTATAACTTAATAGGTTATATCGTATGACGTTATACCGAATTACGTTATATGGTATGACGTTATAACGTAAATAGGTTATATGGTATGACGTTATACCGTACTACGTTATATGGGATGACGTTATAACGCATTACGTAATATGGGATGACGTTATAACGTATTACGTTATGTGGGTCGACGTTATAACGTATTGCGTTATATGGGATGACGTTATAACGTATTACGTTATATGGGATGACGTTATAACGTATTACGTTATATGGGAAGACGTTATAACGTATTGCGTTATATGGTATGACGTTATAACGTATTACGTTATATGGGGTGACGTTATAACGTATAACGTTATATGGGATGACGTTATAACTTAATAGGTTATATCGTATGACGTTATACCGAATTACGTTATATGGTATGACGTTATAACGTAAATAGGTTATATGGTATGACGTTATACCGTATTACGTTATATGGGATGACGTTACAACGCATTACGTAATATGGGATGACGTTATAACGTATTACGTTATGTGGGTCGACGTTATAACGTATTGCGTTATATGGGATGACGTTATAACGTACTACGTTATATGGGATGACGTTATAACGTATTACGTTATATGGGATGACGTTATAACGTAATAGGTTATATGGTATGACGTTATAAAGTAAATAGGTTATATGGTATGACGTTATACCGAATCACGTTATATGGTATGACGTTATAACGTAAATAGTTTATATGGTATGACGTTATACCGTATTACGTTATATGGGATGACGTTATAACGCATTACGTAATATGGGATGACGTTATAACGTATTACGTTATGTGGGTCGACGTTATAACGTATTGCGTTATATGGGATGACGTTATAACTTAATAGGTTATATCGTATGACGTTATACCGAATTACGTTATATGGTATGACGTTATAACGTAAATAGGTTATATGGTATGACGTTATACCGTATTACGTTATATGATATGACGTTATAACGCATTACGTAATATGGGATGACGTTATAACGTATTACGTTATGTGGGTCGACGTTATAACGTATTGCGTTATATGGGATGACGTTATAACGTACTACGTTATATGGGATGACGTTATAACGTATTACGTTATATGGGATGACGTTATAACGTAATAGGTTATATGGTATGACGTTATAAAGTAAATAGGTTATATGGTATGACGTTATAAAGTAAATAGGTTATATGGTATGACGTTATACCGAATTACGTTATATGGTATGACATTATAACGTAAATAGGTTATATGTTATGACGTTATACCGTATTACGTTATATGGTATGACGTTATAACGTATTGCGTTATATGGGATGACGTTATAACGTATTACGTAATATGGGATGACGTTATAACGTCTTACGTTATATGGGATGACGTTATAACGTATTACGTTATATGGGATGACGTTATAACGTAATAGGTTATATGGTATAACGTTATAACGTATTACGTTATATGTTATGACGTTATATCGTAATACGTTATATGGTATGAGGTTATAACGTAAATAGGTTATATGGTATTACGTTATAACGTATTACGTAATATGGGACGACGTTATAACGCATTACGTTATATGGGATGACGTTATAACGTATTACGTTATATGGAATACCGTTATAACGTATTAGGTTATATGGCATGACGTTATAACGTAATACGTTGTATGGTATGACGTTATAAGATAATGCGTTGTACGGCATGACGTTATAACGTAATACGTTATATGGTATGACGTTATAACGTCATAGGTTATACGGTGTGACGTTATAACGTAATAGGTTATATGGCATGACGCTATAACGTAATACGTTATATGGTATGACGTTATAACGTAAATAGATTATATGGTATGACGTTATACCGTATTAGGTTATATGGGATGACGTTATAACGCATTACGTAATATGGGATGACGTTATAACGTATTACGTTATGTGGGACGACGTTATAACGTATTGGGTTATATGGGATGACGTTATAACGTCTTACGTTATATGGGATGACGTTATAACGTATTACGTTATATGGGATGACGTTATAACGTATTACGTTATATGGGATGACGTTATGATTATTACGTTATATGGGATGACGTTATAACGTAATAGGTTATATGGTATGACGTTATAACTTAATAGGTTATATCGTATGACGTTATACTGAACTAGGTTATATTGTATGACGTTATAACGTAAATAGGTTATATGGTATGACGTTATACCGTATTACGTTATATGGGATGACGTTATGATTATTACGTTATATGGGATGACGTTATAACGTAATAGGTTATATGGTATGACGTTATAACTTAATAGGTTATATCGTATGACGTTATACCGAACTACGTTATATTGTATGACGTTATAACGTAAATAGGTTATATGGTATGACGTTAGACCGTATTACGTTATAGGGGATGACGTTATAACGCATTACGTAATATGGGATGACGTTATAACGTATTACGTTACGTGGGACGACGTTATAACGTATTGCGTTATATGGGATGACGTTATAACGTACTACGTTATATGGGATGACGTTATAACGTATTACGTTATATGGGATGACGTTATAATGTAATAGGTTATATGGTATGACGTTATAAAGTAAATAGGTTATATGGTATGACGTTATACCGAATTACGTTATATGGTATGACATTATAACGTAAATAGGTTATATGTTATGACGTTATACCGTATTACGTTATATGGTATGACGTTATAACGTATTGCGTTATATGGGATGACGTTATAACGTATTACGTAATATGGGATGACGTTATAACGTACTACGTTATATGGGATGACGTTATAACGTATTACGTTATATGGGATGACGTTATAACGTAATAGGTTATATGGTATGACGTTATAAAGTAAATAGGTTATATGGTATGACGTTATAAAGTAAATAGGTTATATGGTATGACGTTATACCGAATTACGTTATATGGTATGACATTATAACGTAAATAGGTTATATGTTATGACGTTATACCGTATTACGTTATATGGTATGACGTTATAACGTATTGCGTTATATGGGATGACGTTATAACGTATTACGTAATATGGGATGACGTTATAACGTCTTACGTTATATGGGATGACGTTATAACGTATTACGTTATATGGGATGACGTTATAACGTAATAGGTTATATGGTATAACGTTATAACGTATTACGTTATATGTTATGACGTTATATCGTAATACGTTATATGGTATGAGGTTATAACGTAAATAGGTTATATGGTATTACGATATAACGTATTACGTAATATGGGACGACGTTATAACGCATTACGTTATATGGGATGACGTTATAACGTATTACGTTATATGGAATACCGTTATAACGTATTAGGTTATATGGCATGACGTTATAACGTAATACGTTGTATGGTATGACGTTATAAGGTAATGCGTTGTACGGCATGACGTTATAACGTAATACGTTATATGGTATGACGTTATAACGTCATAGGTTATACGGTGTGACGTTATAACGTAATAGGTTATATGGCATGACGCTATAACGTAATACGTTATATGGTATGACGTTATAACGTAAATAGATTATATGGTATGACGTTATACCGTATTAGGTTATATGGGATGACGTTATAACGCATTACGTAATATGGGATGACGTTATAACGTATTACGTTATGTGGGACGACGTTATAACGTATTGGGTTATATGGGATGACGTTATAACGTCTTACGTTATATGGGATGACGTTATAACGTATTACGTTATATGGGATGACGTTATAACGTATTACGTTATATGGGATGACGTTATGATTATTACGTTATATGGGATGACGTTATAACGTAATAGGTTATATGGTATGACGTTATAACTTAATAGGTTATATCGTATGACGTTATACAGAACTAGGTTATATTGTATGACGTTATAACGTAAATAGGTTATATGGTATGACGTTATACCGTATTACGTTATATGGGATGACGTTATGATTATTACGTTATATGGGATGACGTTATAACGTAATAGGTTATATGGTATGACGTTATAACTTAATAGGTTATATCGTATGACGTTATACCGAACTACGTTATATTGTATGACGTTATAACGTAAATAGGTTATATGGTATGACGTTAGACTGTATTACGTTATAGGGGATGACGTTATAACGCATTACGTAATATGGGATGACGTTATAACGTATTACGTTACGTGGGACGACGTTATAACGTATTGCGTTATATGAGATGACGTTATAACGTACTACGTTATATGGGATGACGTTATAACGTATTACGTTATATGGGATGACGTTATAATGTAATAGGTTATATGGTATGACGTTATAAAGTAAATAGGTTATATGGTATGACGTTATACCGAATTACGTTATATGGTATGACGTTATAACGTAAATAGTTTATATGGTATGACGTTATACCGTATTACGTTATATGGGATGACGTTATAACGCATTACGTAATATCGGATGACGTTATAACGTATTACATAATGTGGGACGACGTTATAACGTATTGCGTTATATGGGATGACGTTATAACGTATTACGTTATATGGGATGACGTTATAACGTATTACGTAATATGGGATGACGTTATAGCGTATTACGTTGTATGGTATGACGTTATAAGCTAATGCGTTATATGGCATGACGTTATAACGTAATACGTTATATGGTATGACGTTATAACGTCATAGGTTATACGGTATGACGTTATAACGTAATAGGTTATATGGCATGACGCTATAACGTAATACGTTATATGGTATGACGTTATAACGTAAATAGATTATATGGTATAACGTTATACCGTATTAGGTTATATGGGATGACGTTATAACGCATTACGTAATATGGGATGACGTTATAACGTATTACGTTATGTGGGACGACGTTATAACGTATTGCGTTATATGGGATGACGTTATAACGTATTACGTTATATGGGAAGACGTTATAACGTATTGCGTTTAACGCTATGACGTTATAACGTATTACGTTATATGGGATGACGTTATAACGTATTACGTAATATGGGATGACGTTATAACGTAATAGGTTATATGGTATAACGTTATAACGTATTAGGTTATATGGTATGACGCTATAACGTATTACGATATATGGCATGACGTTATAACGTAATGCGTTATATGGTATGACGTTATAACGTCATAGGTTATGCGGTATGACGTTATAACGTAATAGGTTATATGGCATGACGCTATAACGTAATACGATATATGGTATGACGTTATAACGTAAATAGATTATATGGTATGACGTTATACCGTATTACGTTATATGGGATGACGCTATAACGCATTACGTAATATTCGATGACGTTATAACTTAATAGGTTATATCGTATGACGTTATACCGAATTACGTTATATGGTATGACGTTATAACGTAAATAGGTTATATGGTATGACGTTATACCGTATTACGTTATATGATATGACGTTATAACGCATTACGTAATATGGGATGACGTTATAACGTATTACGTTATGTGGGTCGACGTTATAACGTATTGCGTTATATGGGATGACGTTATAACGTACTACGTTATATGGGATGACGTTATAACGTATTACGTTATATGGGATGACGTTATAACGTAATAGGTTATATGGTATGACGTTATAAAGTAAATAGGTTATATGGTATGACGTTATAAAGTAAATAGGTTATATGGTATGACGTTATACCGAATTACGTTATATGGTATGACATTATAACGTAAATAGGTTATATGGTATGACGTTATACCGTATTACGTTATATGGTATGACGTTATAACGTATTGCGTTATATGGGATGACGTTATAACGTATTACGTAATATGGGATGACGTTATAACGTCTTACGTTGTATGGGATGACGTTATAACGTATTACGTTATATGGGATGACGTTATAACGTAATAGGTTATATGGTATAACGTTATAACGTATTACGTTATATGTTATGACGTTATATCGTAATACGTTATATGGTATGAGGTTATAACGTAAATAGGTTATATGGTATTACGTTATAACGTATTACGTAATATGGGACGACGTTATAACGCATTACGTTATATGGGATGACGTTATAACGTATTACGTTATATGGAATACCGTTATAACGTATTAGGTTATATGGCATGGCGTTATAACGTAATACGTTGTATGGTATGACGTTATAAGGTAATGCGTTGTACGGCATGACGTTATAACGTAATACGTTATATGGTATGACGTTATAACGTCATAGGTTATACGGTGTGACGTTATAACGTAATAGGTTATATGGCATGACGCTATAACGTAATACGTTATATGGGATGACGTTATAACGTCTTACGTTATATGGGATGACGTTATAACGTATTACGTTATATGGGATGACGTTATAACGTATTACGTTATATGGGATGACGTTATGATTATTACGTTATATGGGATGACGTTATAACGTAATAGGTTATATGGTATGACGTTATAACTTAATAGGTTATATCGTATGACGTTATACAGAACTAGGTTATATTGTATGACGTTATAACGTAAATAGGTTATATGGTATGACGTTATACCGTATTACGTTATATGGGATGACGTTATGATTATTACGTTATATGGGATGACGTTATAACGTAATAGGTTATATGGTATGACGTTATAACTTAATAGGTTATATCGTATGACGTTATACCGAACTACGTTATATTGTATGACGTTATAACGTAAATAGGTTATATGGTATGACGTTAGACCGTATTACGTTATAGGGGATGACGTTATAACGCATTACGTAATATGGGATGACGTTATAACGTATTACGTTACGTGGGACGACGTTATAACGTATTGCGTTATATGGGATGACGTTATAACGTACTACGTTATATGGGATGACGTTATAACGTATTACGTTATATGGGATGACGTTATAATGTAATAGGTTATATGGTATGACGTTATAAAGTAAATAGGTTATATGGTATGACGTTATACCGAATTACGTTATATGGTATGACGTTATAACGTAAATAGTTTATATGGTATGACGTTATACCGTATTACGTTATATGGGATGACGTTATAACGCATTACGTAATATCGGATGACGTTATAACGTATTACATAATGTGGGACGACGTTATAACGTATTGCGTTATATGGGATGACGTTATAACGTATTACGTTATATGGGATGACGTTATAACGTATTACGTAATATGGGATGACGTTATAGCGTATTACGTTGTATGGTATGACGTTATAAGCTAATGCGTTATATGGCATGACGTTATAACGTAATACGTTATATGGTATGACGTTATAACGTCATAGGTTATACGGTATGACGTTATAACGTAACAGGTTATATGGCATGACGCTATAACGTAATACGTTATATGGTATGACGTTATAACGTAAATAGATTATATGGTATAACGCTATACCGTATTAGGTTATATGGGATGACGTTATAACGCATTACGTAATATGGGATGACGTTATAACGTATTACGTTATGTGGGACGACGTTATAACGTATTGCGTTATATGGGATGACGTTATAACGTATTACGTTATATGGGAAGACGTTATAACGTATTGCGTTTAACGCTATGACGTTATAACGTATTACGTTATATGGGATGACGTTATAACGTATTACGTAATATGGGATGACGTTATAACGTAATAGGTTATATGGTATAACGTTATAACGTATTAGGTTATATGGTATGACGCTATAACGTATTACGATATATGGCATGACGTTATAACGTAATGCGTTATATGGTATGACGTTATAACGTAATACGATATATGGTATGACGTTATAACGTAAATAGATTATATGGTATGACGTTATACCGTATTACGTTATATGGGATGACGCTATAACGCATTACGTAATATTCGATGACGTTATAACTTAATAGGTTATATCGTATGACGTTATACCGAATTACGTTATATGGTATGACGTTATAACGTAAATAGGTTATATGGTATGACGTTATACCGTATTACGTTATATGGGATGACGTTATAACGCATTACGTAATATGGGATGACGTTATAACGTATTACGTTATGTGGGTCGACGTTATAACGTATTGCGTTATATGGGATGACGTTATAACGTACTACGTTATATGGGATGACGTTATAACGTATTACGTTATATGGGAAGACGTTATAACGTATTGCGTTATATGGTATGACGTTATAACGTATTACGTTATATGGGATGACGTTATAACTTAATAGGTTATATCGTATGACGTTATACCGAATTACGTTATATGGTATGACGTTATAACGTAAATAGGTTATATGGTATGACGTTATACCGTATTACGTTATATGGGATGACGTTATAACGCATTACGTAATATGGGATAACGTTATAACGAATTACGTTATGTGGGTCGACGTTATAACGTATTGCGTTATATGGGATGACGTTATAACGTATTACGTTATATGGGATGACGTTATAACGTATTACGTTATATGGGAAGACGTTATAACGTATTGCGTTATATGGTATGACGTTATAACGTATTACGTTATATGGGATGACGTTATAACGTATTACGTTATATGGGATGACGTTATAACTTAATAGGTTATATCGTATGACGTTATACCGAATTACGTTATATGGTATGACGTTATAACGTAAATAGGTTATATGGTATGACGTTATACCGTATTACGTTATATGGGATGACGCTATAACGCATTACGTAATATGGGATGACGTTATAACGTATTACGTTATGTGGGTCGACGTTATAACGTATTGCGTTATATGGGATGACGTTATAACGTACTACGTTATATGGGATAACGTTATAACGTATTACGTTATATGGGATGACGTTATAACGTAATAGGTTATATGGTATGACGTTATAAAGTAAATAGGTTATATGGTATGACGTTATACCGAATCACGTTATATGGTATGACGTTATAACGTAAATAGGTTATATGGTATGACGTTATACCGTATTACGTTATATGGGATGACGTTATAACGCATTACGTAATATGGGATGACGTTATAACGTATTACGTTATGTCTGTCGACGTTATAACGTATTGCGTTATATGGGATGACGTTATAACTTAATAGGTTATATCGTATGACGTTATACCGAATTACGTTATATGGTATGACGTTATAACGTAAATAGGTTATATGGTATGACGTTATACCGTATTACGTTATATGGGATGACGTTATAACGCATTACGTAATATGGGATGACGTTATAACGTATTACGTTATGTGGGTCGACGTTATAACGTATTGCGTTATATGGGATGACGTTATAACGTACTACGTTATATGGGATGACGTTATAACGTATTACGTTATATGGGATGACGTTATAACGTAATAGGTTATATGGTATGACGTTATAAAGTAAATAGGTTATATGGTATGACGTTATACCGAATTACGTTATATGGTATGACATTATAACGTAAATAGGTTAGATGGTATGACGTTATACCGTATTACGTTATATGGTATGACGTTATAACGTATTGCGTTATATGGGATGACGTTATAACGTATTACGTAATATGGGATGACGTTATAACGTATTACGTTATATGGGATGACGTTATAACGTATTACGTTATATGGGATGACGTTATAACGTAATACGTTATATGTTATGACGTTATATCGTAATACGTTATATGGTATGACGTTATAACGTAAATAGGTTATATGGTATGACGTTAATACGTAAATAGGTTATATGGTATGACGTTATACCGAATTACGTTATATGGTATGACATTATAACGTAAATAGGTTATATGGTATGACGTTATACCGTATTACGTTATATGGTATGACGTTATAACGTATTGCGTTATATGGGATGACGTTATAACGTCTTACGTTATATGGGATGACGTTATAACGTATTACGTTATATGGGATGACGTTATAACGTAATAGGTTATATGGTATAACGTTATAACGTATTACGTTATATGTTATGACGTTATATCGTAATACGTTATATGGTATGAGGTTATAACGTAAATAGGTTACATGGTAAGACGTTATAACGTATTACGTAATATGGGACGACGTTATAACGCATTACGTTATATGGGATGACGTTATAACGTATTACGTTATATGGAATACCGTTATAACGTATTAGGTTATATGGCATGACGTTATAACGTAATACGTTGTATGGTATGACGTTATAAGGTAATGCGTTATACGGCATGACGTTATAACGTAATACGTTATATGGTATGACGTTATAACGTCATAGGTTATACGGTGTGACGTTATAACGTAATAGGTTATATGGCATGACGCTATAACGTAATACGTTATATGGTATGACGTTATAACGTAAATAGATTATATGGTATGACGTTATACCGTATTAGGTTATATGGGATGACGTTATAACGCATTACGTAATATGGGATGACGTTATAACGCATTACGTAATATGGGATGACGTTATAACGTATTACGTTATGTGGGACGACGTTATAACGTATTGCGTTATGTGGGACGACGTTATAACGTATTGCGTTATATGGGATGACGTTATAACGTCTTACGTTATATGGGATGACGTTATAACGTATTACGTTATATGGGAAGACGTTATAACGTATTGCGTTTAACGCTATGACGTTATAACGTATTACGTTATATGGGATGACGTTATAACGTATTACGTAATATGGGATGACGTTATAACGTAATAGGTTATATGGTATAACGTTATAACGTATTAGGTTATATGGTATGACGCTATAACGTATTACGATATATGGCATGACGTTATAACGTAATGCGTTATATGGTATGACGTTATAACGTCATAGGTTATGCGGTATGACGTTATAACGTAATAGGTTATATGGCATGACGCTATAACGTAATACGATATATGGTATGACGTTATAACGTAAATAGATTATATGGTATGACGTTATACCGTATTACGTTATATGGGATGACGCTATAACGCATTACGTAATATTCGATGACGTTATAACTTAATAGGTTATATCGTATGACGTTATACCGAATTACGTTATATGGTATGACGTTATAACGTAAATAGGTTTTATGGTATGACGTTATACCGTATTACGTTATATGGGATGACGTTATAACGCATTACGTAATGTGGGACGACGTTATAACGTACTACGTTATATGGGATGACGTTATAACGTATTACGTTATATGGGATGACGTTATAACGTAATAGGTTATATGGTATGACGTTATAAAGTAAATAGGTTATATGGTATGACGTTATAACGTAAATAGTTTATATGGTATGACGTTATACCGTATTACGTTATATGGGATGACGTTATAACGCATTACGTAATATGGGATGACGTTATAACGTATTACGTTATGTGGGTCGACGTTATAACGTATTGCGTTATATGGGATGACGTTATAACTTAATAGGTTATATCGTATGACGTTATACCGAATTACGTTATATGGTATGACGTTATAACGTAAATAGGTTATATGGTATGACGTTATACCGTATTACGTTATATGATATGACGTTATAACGCATTACGTAATATGGGATGACGTTATAACGTATTACGTTATGTGGGTCGACGTTATAACGTATTGCGTTATATGGGATGACGTTATAACGTACTACGTTATATGGGATGACGTTATAACGTATTACGTTATATGGGATGACGTTATAACGTAATAGGTTATATGGTATGACGTTATAAAGTAAATAGGTTATATGGTATGACGTTATAAAGTAAATAGGTTATATGGTATGACGTTATACCGCATTACGTTATATGGTATGACATTATAACCTAAATAGGTTATATGGTATGACGTTATACCGTATTACGTTATATGGTATGACGTTATAACGTATTGCGTTATATGGGATGACGTTATAACGTATTACGTAATATGGGATGACGTTATAACGTCTTACGTTGTATGGGATGACGTTATAACGTATTACGTTATATGGGTTGACGTTATAACGTAATAGGTTATATGGTATAACGTTATAACGTATTACGTTATATGTTATGACGTTATATCGTAATACGTTATATGGTATGAGGTTATAACGTAAATAGGTTATATGGTATTACGTTATAACGTATTACGTAATATGGGACGACGTTATAACGCATTACGTTATATGGGATGACGTTATAACGTATTACGTTATATGGAATACCGTTATAACGTATTAGGTTATATGGCATGACGTTATAACGTAATACGTTGTATGGTATGACGTTATAAGGTAATGCGTTGTACGGCATGACGTTATAACGTAATACGTTATATGGTATGACGTTATAACGTCATAGGTTATACGGTGTGACGTTATAACGTAATAGGTTATATGGCATGACGCTATAACGTAATACGTTATATGGTATGACGTTATAACGTAAATAGATTATATGGTATGACGTTATACCGTATTAGGTTATATGGGATGACGTTATAACGCATTACGTAATATGGGATGACGTTATAACGTATTACGTTATGTGGGACGACGTTATAACGTATTGGGTTATATGGGATGACGTTATAACGTCTTACGTTATATGGGATGACGTTATAACGTATTACGTTATATGGGATGACGTTATAACGTATTACGTTATATGGGATGACGTTATGATTATTACGTTATATGGGATGACGTTATAACGTAATAGGTTATATGGTATGACGTTATAACTTAATAGGTTATATCGTATGACGTTATACAGAACTAGGTTATATTGTATGACGTTATAACGTAAATAGGTTATATGGTATGACGTTATACCGTATTACGTTATATGGGATGACGTTATGATTATTACGTTATATGGGATGACGTTATAACGTAATAGGTTATATGGTATGACGTTATAACTTAATAGGTTATATCGTATGACGTTATACCGAACTACGTTATATTGTATGACGTTATAACGTAAATAGGTTATATGGTATGACGTTAGACCGTATTACGTTATAGGGGATGACGTTATAACGCATTACGTAATATGGGATGACGTTATAACGTATTACGTTACGTGGGACGACGTTATAACGTATTGCGTTATATGGGATGACGTTATAACGTACTACGTTATATGGGATGACGTTATAACGTATTACGTTATATGGGATGACGTTATAATGTAATAGGTTATATGGTATGACGTTATAAAGTAAATAGGTTATATGGTATGACGTTATACCGAATTACGTTATATGGTATGACGTTATAACGTAAATAGTTTATATGGTATGACGTTATACCGTATTACGTTATATGGGATGACGTTATAACGCATTACGTAATATCGGATGACGTTATAACGTATTACATAATGTGGGACGACGTTATAACGTATTGCGTTATATGGGATGACGTTATAACGTATTACGTTATATGGGATGACGTTATAACGTATTACGTAATATGGGATGACGTTATAGCGTATTACGTTGTATGGTATGACGTTATAAGCTAATGCGTTATATGGCATGACGTTATAACGTAATACGTTATATGGTATGACGTTATAACGTCATAGGTTATACGGTATGACGTTATAACGTAACAGGTTATATGGCATGACGCTATAACGTAATACGTTATATGGTATGACGTTATAACGTAAATAGATTATATGGTATAACGTTATACCGTATTAGGTTATATGGGATGACGTTATAACGCATTACGTAATATGGGATGACGTTATAACGTATTACGTTATGTGGGACGACGTTATAACGTATTGCGTTATATGGGATGACGTTATAACGTATTACGTTATATGGGAAGACGTTATAACGTATTGCGTTTAACGCTATGACGTTATAACGTATTACGTTATATGGGATGACGTTATAACGTATTACGTAATATGGGATGACGTTATAACGTAATAGGTTATATGGTATAACGTTATAACGTATTAGGTTATATGGTATGACGCTATAACGTATTACGATATATGGCATGACGTTATAACGTAATGCGTTATATGGTATGACGTTATAACGTCATAGGTTATGCGGTATGACGTTATAACGTAATAGGTTATATGGCATGACGCTATAACGTAATACGATATATGGTATGACGTTATAACGTAAATAGATTATATGGTATGACGTTATACCGTATTACGTTATATGGGATGACGCTATAACGCATTACGTAATATTCGATGACGTTATAACTTAATAGGTTATATCGTATGACGTTATACCGAATTACGTTATATGGTATGACGTTATAACGTAAATAGGTTATATGGTATGACGTTATACCGTATTACGTTATATGGGATGACGTTATAACGCATTACGTAATATGGGATGACGTTATAACGTATTACGTTATGTGGGTCGACGTTATAACGTATTGCGTTATATGGGATGACGTTATAACGTACTACGTTATATGGGATGACGTTATAACGTATTACGTTATATGGGAAGACGTTATAACGTATTGCGTTATATGGTATGACGTTATAACGTATTACGTTATATGGGATGACGTTATAACTTAATAGGTTATATCGTATGACGTTATACCGAATTACGTTATATGGTATGACGTTATAACGTAAATAGGTTATATGGTATGACGTTATACCGTATTACGTTATATGGGATGACGTTATAACGCATTACGTAATATGGGATGACGTTATAACGTATTACGTTATGTGGGTCGACGTTATAACGTATTGCGTTATATGGGATGACGTTATAACGTATTACGTTATATGGGATGACGTTATAACGTATTACGTTATATGGGAAGACGTTATAACGTATTGCGTTATATGGTATGACGTTATAACGTATTACGTTATATGGGATGACGTTATAACGTATTACGTTATATGGGATGACGTTATAACTTAATAGGTTATATCGTATGACGTTATACCGAATTACGTTATATGGTATGACGTTATAACGTAAATAGGTTATATGGTATGACGTTATACCGTATTACGTTATATGGGATGACGCTATAACGCATTACGTAATATGGGATGACGTTATAACGTATTACGTTATGTGGGTCGACGTTATAACGTATTGCGTTATATGGGATGACGTTATAACGTACTACGTTATATGGGATGACGTTATAACGTATTACGTTATATGGGATGACGTTATAACGTAATAGGTTATATGGTATGACGTTATAAAGTAAATAGGTTATATGGTATGACGTTATACCGAATCACGTTATATGGTATGACGTTATAACGTAAATAGGTTATATGGTATGACGTTATACCGTATTACGTTATATGGGATGACGTTATAACGCATTACGTAATATGGGATGACGTTATAACGTATTACGTTATGTGGGTCGACGTTATAACGTATTGCGTTATATGGGATGACGTTATAACTTAATAGGTTATATCGTATGACGTTATACCGAATTACGTTATATGGTATGACGTTATAACGTAAATAGGTTATATGGTATGACGTTATACCGTATTACGTTATATGGGATGACGTTATAACGCATTACGTAATATGGGATGACGTTATAACGTATTACGTTATGTGGGTCGACGTTATAACGTATTGCGTTATATGGGATGACGTTATAACGTACTACGTTATATGGGATGACGTTATAACGTATTACGTTATATGGGATGACGTTATAACGTAATAGGTTATATGGTATGACGTTATAAAGTAAATAGGTTATATGGTATGACGTTATACCGAATTACGTTATATGGTATGACATTATAACGTAAATAGGTTATATGGTATGACGTTATACCGTATTACGTTATATGGTATGACGTTATAACGTATTGCGTTATATGGGATGACGTTATAACGTATTACGTAATATGGGATGACGTTATAACGTATTACGTTATATGGGATGACGTTATAACGTATTACGTTATATGGGATGACGTTATAACGTAATACGTTATATGTTATGACGTTATATCGTAATACGTTATATGGTATGACGTTATAACGTAAATAGGTTATATGGTATGACGTTAATACGTAAATAGGTTATATGGTATGACGTTATACCGAATTACGTTATATGGTATGACATTATAACGTAAATAGGTTATATGGTATGACGTTATACCGTATTACGTTATATGGTATGACGTTATAACGTATTGCGTTATATGGGATGACGTTATAACGTCTTACGTTATATGGGATGACGTTATAACGTATTACGTTATATGGGATGACGTTATAACGTAATAGGTTATATGGTATAACGTTATAACGTATTACGTTATATGTTATGACGTTATATCGTAATACGTTATATGGTATGAGGTTATAACGTAAATAGGTTACATGGTATGACGTTATAACGTATTACGTAATATGGGACGACGTTATAACGCATTACGTTATATGGGATGACGTTATAACGTATTACGTTATATGGAATACCGTTATAACGTATTAGGTTATATGGCATGACGTTATAACGTAATACGTTGTATGGTATGACGTTATAAGGTAATGCGTTATACGGCATGACGTTATAACGTAATACGTTATATGGTATGACGTTATAACGTCATAGGTTATACGGTGTGACGTTATAACGTAATAGGTTATATGGCATGACGCTATAACGTAATACGTTATATGGTATGACGTTATAACGTAAATAGATTATATGGTATGACGTTATACCGTATTAGGTTATATGGGATGACGTTATAACGCATTACGTAATATGGGATGACGTTATAACGTATTACGTTATGTGGGACGACGTTATAACGTATTGCGTTATATGGGATGACGTTATAACGTCTTACGTTATATGGGATGACGTTATAACGTATTACGTTATATGGGATGACGTTATAACGTATTACGTTATATGGGATGACGTTATGATTATTACGTTATATGGGATGACGTTATAACGTAATAGGTTATATGGTATGACGTTATAACTTAATAGGTTATATCGTATGACGTTATACCGAACTAGGTTATATTGTATGACGTTATAACGTAAATAGGTTATATGGTATGACGTTATACCGTATTACGTTATATGGGATGACGTTATGATTATTACGTTATATGGGATGACGTTATAACGTAATAGGTTATATGGTATGACGTTATAACTTAATAGGTTATATCGTATGACGTTATACCGAACTACGTTATATTGTATGACGTTATAACGTAAATAGGTTATATGGTATGACGTTATACCGTATTACGTTATAGGGGATGACGTTATAACGCATTACGTAATATGGGATGACGTTATAACGTATTACGTTACGTGGGACGACGTTATAACGTATTGCGTTATATGGGATGACGTTATAACGTACTACGTTATGTGGGACGACGTTATAACGTATTGCGTTATATGGGATGACGTTATAACGTCTTACGTTATATGGGATGACGTTATAACGTATTACGTTATATGGGATGACGTTATAACGTAATAGGTTATATGGTATGACGTTATAAAGTAAATAGGTTATATGGTATGACGTTATACCGAATTACGTTATATGGTATGACGTTATAACGTAAATAGTTTATATGGTATGACGTTATACCGTATTACGTTATATGGGATGACGTTATAACGCATTACGTAATATCGGATGACGTTATAACGTATTACATAATGTGGGACGACGTTATAACGTATTGCGTTATATGGGATGACGTTATAACGTATTACGTTATATGGGATGACGTTATAACGTATTACGTAATATGGGATGACGTTATAGCGTATTACGTTGTATGGTATGACGTTATAAGCTAATGCGTTATATGGCATGACGTTATAACGTAATACGTTATATGGTATGACGTTATAACGTCATATGTTATACGGTATGACGTTATAACGTAATAGGTTATATGGCATGACGCTATAACGTAATACGTTATATGGTATGACGTTATAACGTAAATAGATTATATGGTATGACGTTATACCGTATTAGGTTATATGGGATGACGTTATAACGCATTACGTAAGATGGGATGACGCTATAACGTATTACGTTATGTGGGACGACGTTATAACGTATTGCGTTATATGGGATGACGTTATAACGTCTTACGTTATATGGGATGACGTTATAACGTATTACGTTATATGGGATGACGTTATAACGTAATAGGTTATATGGTATAACGTTATAACGTATTGCGTTATATGGTATGACGTTATAACGTCATAGGTTATACGGTATGACGTTATAACGTAACACGTCGTATGGTATGACGTTATAACGTATTACGTAATATGGGACGACGTTGTAACGCATTACGTTATATGGGATGACGTTATAACGTACTACGTTATATGGAATACCGTTATAACGTATTAGGTTATATGGTATGACGCTATAACGTATTACGTTATATGGCATGACGTTATAACGTAATACGTTATATGGTATGACGTTAATTCGTAAATAGGTTATATGGTATGACGTTATACCGAATTACGTTATATGGTATGACATTATAACGTAAATAGGTTATATGGTATGACGTTATACCGTATTACGTTATATGGGACGACGTCATAACGTATTGCGTTATATGGTATGACGGTATAACGTATTACGTTATATGGGATGACGTTATAACGTATTACGTAATATGGGATGACGTTATAACGTAATAGGTTATATGGTTTAAAGTTATAACGTATTACGTTATATGGTATGACGTCATAACGTAATAGGTTATATGGTATGACGTTATAACGTAATACCTTATATGGTATGACGTTATAACGTAAATAGGTTATATGGTATGACGTTATACCGTATTACGTTATATGGGACGACGTTATAACGCATTACGTAATATGCGATGACGTTATAACGTATTACGTTATGTGGGACGACGTTATAACGTATTGCGTTATATGGGATGACGTTATAACGTATTACGTTATATGGGATGATGTTATAACGTAATAGGTTATATGGTATAACGTTATAACGTATTACGTTATATGGTATGACGTCATAACGTAATAGGTTATATGGCATGACGTTATAACGTAATACCTTATATGGTATGACGTTATAACGTAAATAGGTTATATGGTATGACGTTATACCGTATTACGTTATATGGGATGACGTTATAACGCATTATGTAATATGGGATGACGTTATAACGTATTACGTTATGTTGGACGACGTTATAACGTATTGCGTTATATGGGATGACGTTATAACGTATTACGTTATATGGGAAGACGCTATAACGTATTGCGTTTAATGCTATGACGTTATAACGTATTACGTTATATGGGATGACGTTATAACGTATTGCGTAATATGGGATGACGTTATAACATAATAGGTTATATGGTATAACGTTATAACGTATTAGGTTATATGGTATGACGCTATAACGTATTACGATATATGGCATGACGTTATAACGTAATGCGTTGTATGGTATGACGTTATAACGTCATAGGTTATACGGTATGACGTTATAACGTAATAGGTTATATGGCATGACGCTATAACGTAATACGATATATGGTATGACGTTATAACGTAAATAGATTATATGGTATGACGTTATACCGTATTACGTTATATGGGATGACGCTATAACGCATTACGTAATATTCGATGACGTTATAACTTAATAGGTTATATCGTATGACGTTATACCGAATTACGTTATATGGTATGACGTTATAACTTAAATAGGTTATATGGTATGACGTTATACCGTATTACGTTATATGGGATGACGTTATAACGCATTACGTAATATGGGATGACGTTATAACGTATTACGTTATATGGGATGACGTTATAACGTATTACGTTATATGGGATGACGTTATAACGTATTACGTTATATGGGATGACGTTATAACTTAATAGGTTATATCGTATGACGTTATACCGAATTACGTTATATGGTATGACGTTATAACGTAAATAGGTTATATGGTATGACGTTATACCGTATTACGTTATATGGGATGACGTTATAACGCATTACGTAATATGGGATGACGTTATAACGTATTACGTTATGTGGGTCGACGTTATAACGTATTGCGTTATATGGGATGACGTTATAACGTATTACGTTATATGGGATGACGTTATAACGTATTACGTTATATGGGAAGACGTTATAACGTATTGCGTTATATGGTATGACGTTATAACGTATTACGTTATATGGGGTGACGTTATAACGTATTACGTTATATGGGATGACGTTATAACTTAATAGGTTATATCGTATGACGTTATACCGAATTACGTTATATGGTATGACGTTATAACGTAAATAGGTTATATGGTATGACGTTATACCGTATTACGTTATATGGGATGACGTTACAACGCATTACGTAATATGGGATGACGTTATAACGTATTACGTTATGTGGGTCGACGTTATAACGTATTGCGTTATATGGGATGACGTTATAACGTACTACGTTATATGGGATGACGTTATAACGTATTACGTTATATGGGATGACGTTATAACGTAATAGGTTATATGGTATGACGTTATAAAGTAAATAGGTTATATGGTATGACGTTATACCGAATCACGTTATATGGTATGACGTTATAACGTAAATAGTTTATATGGTATGACGTTATACCGTATTACGTTATATGGGATGACGTTATAACGCATTACGTAATATGGGATGACGTTATAACGTATTACGTTATGTGGGTCGACGTTATAACGTATTGCGTTATATGGGATGACGTTATAACTTAATAGGTTATATCGTATGACGTTATACCGAATTACGTTATATGGTATGACGTTATAACGTAAATAGGTTATATGGTATGACGTTATACCGTATTACGTTATATGGGATGACGTTATAACGCATTACGTAATATGGGATGACGTTATAACGTATTACGTTATGTGGGTCGACGTTATAACGTATTGCGTTATATGGGATGACGTTATAACGTACTACGTTATATGGGATGACGTTATAACGTATTACGTTATATGGGATGACGTTATAACGTAATAGGTTATATGGTATGACGTTATAAAGTAAATAGGTTATATGGTATGACGTTATAAAGTAAATAGGTTATATGGTATGACGTTATACCGAATTACGTTATATGGTATGACATTATAACGTAAATAGGTTATATGGTATGACGTTATACCGTATTACGTTATATGGTATGACGTTATAACGTATTGCGTTATATGGGATGACGTTATAACGTATTACGTAATATGGGATGACGTTATAACGTATTACGTTATGTGGGACGGCGTTATAACGTATTGCGTTATATGGGATGACGTTATAACGTCTTACGTTATATGGGATGACGTTATAACGTATTACGTTATATGGGATGACGTTATAACGTATTACGTTATATGGGATGACGTTATGATTATTACGTTATATGGGATGACGTTATAACGTAATAGGTTATATGGTATGACGTTATAACTTAATAGGTTATATCGTATGACGTTATACAGAACTAGGTTATATTGTATGACGTTATAACGTAAATAGGTTATATGGTATGACGTTATACCGTATTACGTTATATGGGATGACGTTATGATTATTACGTTATATGGGATGACGTTATAACGTAATAGGTTATATGGTATGACGTTATAACTTAATAGGTTATATCGTATGACGTTATACAGAACTAGGTTATATTGTATGACGTTATAACGTAAATAGGTTATATGGTATGACGTTATACCGTATTACGTTATATGGGATGACGTTATGATTATTACGTTATATGGGATGACGTTATAACGTAATAGGTTATATGGTATGACGTTATAACTTAATAGGTTATATCGTATGACGTTATACCGAACTACGTTATATTGTATGACGTTATAACGTAAATAGGTTATATGGTATGACGTTATACCGTATTACGTTATAGGGGATGACGTTATAACGCATTACGTAATATGGGATGACGTTATAACGTATTACGTTACGTGGGACGACGTTATAACGTATTGCGTTATATGGGATGACGTTATAACGTACTACGTTATATGGGATGACGTTATAACGTATTACGTTATATGGAATACCGTTATAACGTATTAGGTTATATGGCATGACGTTATAACGTAATACGTTGTATGGTATGACGTTATAAGGTAATGCGTTATACGGCATGACGTTATAACGTAATACGTTGTATGGTATGACGTTATAAGGTAATGCGTTATACGGCATGACGTTATAACGTAATACGTTATATGGTATGACGTTATAACGTCATAGGTTATACGGTGTGACGTTATAACGTAATAGGTTATATGGCATGACGCTATAACGTAATACGTTATATGGTATGACGTTATAACGTAAATAGATTATATGGTATGACGTTATACCGTATTAGGTTATATGGGATGACGTTATAACGCATTACGTAATATGGGATGACGTTATAACGTATTACGTTATGTGGGACGACGTTATAACGTATTGCGTTATATGGGATGACGTTATAACGTCTTACGTTATATGGGATGACGTTATAACGTATTACGTTATATGGGATGACGTTATAACGTATTACGTTATATGGGATGACGTTATGATTATTACGTTATATGGGATGACGTTATAACGTAATAGGTTATATGGTATGACGTTATAACTTAATAGGTTATATCGTATGACGTTATACCGAACTAGGTTATATTGTATGACGTTATAACGTAAATAGGTTATATGGTATGACGTTATACCGTATTACGTTATATGGGATGACGTTATGATTATTACGTTATATGGGATGACGTTATAACGTAATAGGTTATATGGTATGACGTTATAACTTAATAGGTTATATCGTATGACGTTATACCGAACTACGTTATATTGTATGACGTTATAACGTAAATAGGTTATATGGTATGACGTTATACCGTATTACGTTATAGGGGATGACGTTATAACGCATTACGTAATATGGGATGACGTTATAACGTATTACGTTACGTGGGACGACGTTATAACGTATTGCGTTATATGGGATGACGTTATAACGTACTACGTTATGTGGGACGACGTTATAACGTATTGCGTTATATGGGATGACGTTATAACGTCTTACGTTATATGGGATGACGTTATAACGTATTACGTTATATGGGATGACGTTATAACGTAATAGGTTATATGGTATGACGTTATAAAGTAAATAGGTTATATGGTATGACGTTATACCGAATTACGTTATATGGTATGACGTTATAACGTAAATAGTTTATATGGTATGACGTTATACCGTATTACGTTATATGGGATGACGTTATAACGCATTACGTAATATCGGATGACGTTATAACGTATTACATAATGTGGGACGACGTTATAACGTATTGCGTTATATGGGATGACGTTATAACGTATTACGTTATATGGGATGACGTTATAACGTATTACGTAATATGGGATGACGTTATAGCGTATTACGTTGTATGGTATGACGTTATAAGCTAATGCGTTATATGGCATGACGTTATAACGTAATACGTTATATGGTATGACGTTATAACGTCATATGTTATACGGTATGACGTTATAACGTAATAGGTTATATGGCATGACGCTATAACGTAATACGTTATATGGTATGACGTTATAACGTAAATAGATTATATGGTATGACGTTATACCGTATTAGGTTATATGGGATGACGTTATAACGCATTACGTAAGATGGGATGACGCTATAACGTATTACGTTATGTGGGACGACGTTATAACGTATTGCGTTATATGGGATGACGTTATAACGTCTTACGTTATATGGGATGACGTTATAACGTATTACGTTATATGGGATGACGTTATAACGTAATAGGTTATATGGTATAACGTTATAACGTATTGCGTTATATGGTATGACGTTATAACGTCATAGGTTATACGGTATGACGTTATAACGTAACACGTCGTATGGTATGACGTTATAACGTATTACGTAATATGGGACGACGTTGTAACGCATTACGTTATATGGGATGACGTTATAACGTATTACGTTATATGGAATACCGTTATAACGTATTAGGTTATATGGTATGACGCTATAACGTATTACGTTATATGGCATGACGTTATAACGTAATACGTTATATGGTATGACGTTAATTCGTAAATAGGTTATATGGTATGACGTTATACCGAATTACGTTATATGGTATGACATTATAACGTAAATAGGTTATATGGTATGACGTTATACCGTATTACGTTATATGGGACGACGTTATAACGTATTGCGTTATATGGTATGACGGTATAACGTATTACGTTATATGGGATGACGTTATAACGTATTACGTAATATGGGATGACGTTATAACGTAATAGGTTATATGGTTTAAAGTTATAACGTATTACGTTATATGGTATGACGTCATAACGTAATAGGTTATATGGTATGACGTTATAACGTAATACCTTATATGGTATGACGTTATAACGTAAATAGGTTATATGGTATGACGTTATACCGTATTACGTTATATGGGACGACGTTATAACGCATTACGTAATATGCGATGACGTTATAACGTATTACGTTATGTGGGACGACGTTATAACGTATTGCGTTATATGGGATGACGTTATAACGTATTACGTTATATGGGATGATGTTATAACGTAATAGGTTATATGGTATAACGTTATAACGTATTACGTTATATGGTATGACGTCATAACGTAATAGGTTATATGGCATGACGTTATAACGTAATACCTTATATGGTATGACGTTATAACGTAAATAGGTTATATGGTATGACGTTATACCGTATTACGTTATATGGGATGACGTTATAACGCATTATGTAATATGGGATGACGTTATAACGTATTACGTTATGTTGGACGACGTTATAACGTATTGCGTTATATGGGATGACGTTATAACGTATTACGTTATATGGGAAGACGCTATAACGTATTGCGTTTAATGCTATGACGTTATAACGTATTACGTTATATGGGATGACGTTATAACGTATTGCGTAATATGGGATGACGTTATAACATAATAGGTTATATGGTATAACGTTATAACGTATTAGGTTATATGGTATGACGCTATAACGTATTACGATATATGGCATGACGTTATAACGTAATGCGTTGTATGGTATGACGTTATAACGTCATAGGTTATACGGTATGACGTTATAACGTAATAGGTTATATGGCATGACGCTATAACGTAATACGATATATGGTATGACGTTATAACGTAAATAGATTATATGGTATGACGTTATACCGTATTACGTTATATGGGATGACGCTATAACGCATTACGTAATATTCGATGACGTTATAACTTAATAGGTTATATCGTATGACGTTATACCGAATTACGTTATATGGTATGACGTTATAACTTAAATAGGTTATATGGTATGACGTTATACCGTATTACGTTATATGGGATGACGTTATAACGCATTACGTAATATGGGATGACGTTATAACGTATTACGTTATATGGGATGACGTTATAACGTATTACGTTATATGGGATGACGTTATAACGTATTACGTTATATGGGATGACGTTATAACTTAATAGGTTATATCGTATGACGTTATACCGAATTACGTTATATGGTATGACGTTATAACGTAAATAGGTTATATGGTATGACGTTATACCGTATTACGTTATATGGGATGACGTTATAACGCATTACGTAATATGGGATGACGTTATAACGTATTACGTTATGTGGGTCGACGTTATAACGTATTGCGTTATATGGGATGACGTTATAACGTATTACGTTATATGGGATGACGTTATAACGTATTACGTTATATGGGAAGACGTTATAACGTATTGCGTTATATGGTATGACGTTATAACGTATTACGTTATATGGGGTGACGTTATAACGTATTACGTTATATGGGATGACGTTATAACTTAATAGGTTATATCGTATGACGTTATACCGAATTACGTTATATGGTATGACGTTATAACGTAAATAGGTTATATGGTATGACGTTATACCGTATTACGTTATATGGGATGACGTTACAACGCATTACGTAATATGGGATGACGTTATAACGTATTACGTTATGTGGGTCGACGTTATAACGTATTGCGTTATATGGGATGACGTTATAACGTACTACGTTATATGGGATGACGTTATAACGTATTACGTTATATGGGATGACGTTATAACGTAATAGGTTATATGGTATGACGTTATAAAGTAAATAGGTTATATGGTATGACGTTATACCGAATCACGTTATATGGTATGACGTTATAACGTAAATAGTTTATATGGTATGACGTTATACCGTATTACGTTATATGGGATGACGTTATAACGCATTACGTAATATGGGATGACGTTATAACGTATTACGTTATGTGGGTCGACGTTATAACGTATTGCGTTATATGGGATGACGTTATAACTTAATAGGTTATATCGTATGACGTTATACCGAATTACGTTATATGGTATGACGTTATAACGTAAATAGGTTATATGGTATGACGTTATACCGTATTACGTTATATGGGATGACGTTATAACGCATTACGTAATATGGGATGACGTTATAACGTATTACGTTATGTGGGTCGACGTTATAACGTATTGCGTTATATGGGATGACGTTATAACGTACTACGTTATATGGGATGACGTTATAACGTATTACGTTATATGGGATGACGTTATAACGTAATAGGTTATATGGTATGACGTTATAAAGTAAATAGGTTATATGGTATGACGTTATAAAGTAAATAGGTTATATGGTATGACGTTATACCGAATTACGTTATATGGTATGACATTATAACGTAAATAGGTTATATGGTATGACGTTATACCGTATTACGTTATATGGTATGACGTTATAACGTATTGCGTTATATGGGATGACGTTATAACGTATTACGTAATATGGGATGACGTTATAACGTATTACGTTATGTGGGACGGCGTTATAACGTATTGCGTTATATGGGATGACGTTATAACGTCTTACGTTATATGGGATGACGTTATAACGTATTACGTTATATGGGATGACGTTATAACGTATTACGTTATATGGGATGACGTTATGATTATTACGTTATATGGGATGACGTTATAACGTAATAGGTTATATGGTATGACGTTATAACTTAATAGGTTATATCGTATGACGTTATACAGAACTAGGTTATATTGTATGACGTTATAACGTAAATAGGTTATATGGTATGACGTTATACCGTATTACGTTATATGGGATGACGTTATGATTATTACGTTATATGGGATGACGTTATAACGTAATAGGTTATATGGTATGACGTTATAACTTAATAGGTTATATCGTATGACGTTATACAGAACTAGGTTATATTGTATGACGTTATAACGTAAATAGGTTATATGGTATGACGTTATACCGTATTACGTTATATGGGATGACGTTATGATTATTACGTTATATGGGATGACGTTATAACGTAATAGGTTATATGGTATGACGTTATAACTTAATAGGTTATATCGTATGACGTTATACCGAACTACGTTATATTGTATGACGTTATAACGTAAATAGGTTATATGGTATGACGTTATACCGTATTACGTTATAGGGGATGACGTTATAACGCATTACGTAATATGGGATGACGTTATAACGTATTACGTTACGTGGGACGACGTTATAACGTATTGCGTTATATGGGATGACGTTATAACGTACTACGTTATATGGGATGACGTTATAACGTATTACGTTATATGGGATGACGTTATAATGTAATAGGTTATATGGTATGACGTTATAAAGTAAATAGGTTATATGGTATGACGTTATACCGAATTACGTTATATGGTATGACGTTATAACGTAAATAGTTTATATGGTATGACGTTATACCGTATTACGTTATATGGGATGACGTTATAACGCATTACGTAATATCGGATGACGTTATAACGTATTACATAATGTGGGACGACGTTATAACGTATTGCGTTATATGGGATGACGTTATAACGTATTACGTTATATGGGATGACGTTATAACGTATTACGTAATATGGGATGACGTTATAGCGTATTACGTTGTATGGTATGACGTTATAAGCTAATGCGTTATATGGCATGACGTTATAACGTAATACGTTATATGGTATGACGTTATAACGTCATAGGTTATACGGTATGACGTTATAACGTAATAGGTTATATGGCATGACGCTATAACGTAATACGTTATATGGTATGACGTTATAACGTAAATAGATTATATGGTATAACGTTATACCGTATTAGGTTATATGGGATGACGTTATAACGCATTACGTAATATGGGATGACGTTATAACGTATTACGTTATGTGGGACGACGTTATAACGTATTGCGTTATATGGGATGACGTTATAACGTCATAGGTTATACGGTATGACGTTATAACGTAACACGTCATATGGTATGACGTTATAACGTATTACGTAATATGGGACGACGTTATAACGCATTACGTTATATGGGATGACGTTATAACGTATTACGTTATATGGAATACCGTTATAACGTATTAGGTTATATGGGATGACGTTATAACGTATTACGTAATATGGGATGACGTTATAACGTAATAGGTTATATGGTGTAACGTTATAACGTATTACGTTATATGGTATGACGTCATAACGTAATAGGTTATATGGTATGACGTTATAACGTAATACCTTATATGGTATGACGTTATAACGTAGATAGGTTATATGGTATGACGTTATACCGTATTACGTTATATGGGATGACGTTATAACGCATTACGTAATATGCGATGACGTTATAACGTATTACGTTATGTGGGACGACGTTATATCGTATTGCGTTATATGGGATGACGTTATAACGTATTACGTTATATGGGATGATGTTATAACGTAATAGGTTATATGGTATAACGTTATAACGTATTACGTTATATGGTATGACGTCATAACGTAATAGGTTATATGGCATGACGTTATAACGTAATACCTTATATGGTATGACGTTATAACGCAAATAGGTTATATGGTATGACGTTATACCGTATTACGTTATATGGGATGACGTTATAACGCATTACGTAATATGGGATGACGTTATAACGTATTACGTTATGTTGGACGACGTTATAACGTATTGCGTTATATGGGATGACGTTATAACGTATTACGTTATATGGGAAGACGTTATAACGTATTGCGTTTAATGCTATGACGTTATAACGTATTACGTTATATGGGATGACGTTATAACGTATTACGTAATATGGGATGACGTTATAACGTAATAGGTTATATGGTATAACGTTATAACGTATTAGGTTATATGGTATGACGCTATAACGTATTACGATATATGGCATGACGTTATAACGTAATGCGTTATATGGTATGACGTTATAACGTCATAGGTTATACGGTATGACGTTATAACGTAATAGGTTATATGGGATGACGTTATAACGCATTACGTAATATGGGATGACGTTATAACGTATTACGTTATGTGGGTCGACGTTATAACGTATTGCGTTATATGGGATGACGTTATAACGTACTACGTTATATGGGATGACGTTATAACGTATTACGTTATATGGGAAGACGTTATAACGTATTGCGTTATATGGTATGACGTTATAACGTATTACGTTATATGGGATGACGTTATAACTTAATAGGTTATATCGTATGACGTTATACCGAATTACGTTATATGGTATGACGTTATAACGTAAATAGGTTATATGGTATGACGTTATACCGTATTACGTTATATGGGATGACGTTATAACGCATTACGTAATATGGGATGACGTTATAACGTATTACGTTATGTGGGTCGACGTTATAACGTATTGCGTTATATGGGATGACGTTATAACGTATTACGTTATATGGGATGACGTTATAACGTATTACGTTATATGGGAAGACGTTATAACGTATTGCGTTATATGGTATGACGTTATAACGTATTACGTTATATGGGATGACGTTATAACGTATTACGTTATATGGGATGACGTTATAACTTAATAGGTTATATCGTATGACGTTATACCGAATTACGTTATATGGTATGACGTTATAACGTAAATAGGTTATATGGTATGACGTTATACCGTATTACGTTATATGGGATGACGGTATAACGCATTACGTAATATGGGATGACGTTATAACGAATTACGTTATGTGGGTCGACGTTATAACGTATTGCGTTATATGGGATGACGTTATAACGTACTACGTTATATGGGATGACGTTATAACGTATTACGTTATATGGGATGACGTTATAACGTAATAGGTTATATGGTATGACGTTATAAAGTAAATAGGTTATATGGTATGACGTTATACCGAATCACGTTATATGGTATGACGTTATAACGTAAATAGGTTATATGGCATGACGTTATACCGTATTACGTTATATGGGATGACGTTATAACGCATTACGTAATATGGGATGACGTTATAACGTATTACGTTATGTGGGTCGACGTTATAACGTATTGCGTTATATGGGATGACGTTATAACTTAATAGGTTATATCGTATGACGTTATACCGAATTACGTTATATGGTATGACGTTATAACGTAAATAGGTTATATGGTATGACGTTATACCGTATTACGTTATATGGGATGACGTTATAACGCATTACGTAATATGGGATGACGTTATAACGTATTACGTTATGTGGGTCGACGTTATAACGTATTGCGTTATATGGGATGACGTTATAACGTACTACGTTATATGGGATGACGTTATAACGTATTACGTTATATGGGATGACGTTATAACGTATTACGTAATATGGGATGACGTTATAACGTATTACGTTATATGGGATGACGTTATAACGTAATACGTTATATGGTATGACGTTAATACGTAAATAGGTTATATGGTATGACGTTATACCGAATTACGTTATATGGTATGACATTATAACGTTAATAGGTTATATGGTATGACGTTATACCGTATTACGATATATGGTATGACGTTATAACGTATTGCGTTATATGGGATGACGTTATAACGTCTTACGTTATATGGGATGACGTTATAACGTATTACGTTATATGGGATGACGTTATAACGTAATAGGTTATATGGTATAACGTTATAACGTATTACGTTATATGGTATGACGTTATATCGTAATACGTTATATGGTATGACGTTACAACGTAAATAGGTTATATGGTATGACGTTATAACGTATTACGTAATATGGGACGACGTTATAACGCATTACGTTATATGGGATGACGTTATAACGTATTACGTTATGTGGGTCGACGTTATAACGTATTGCGTTATATGGGATGACTTTATAACGTACTACGTTATATGGGATGACGTTATAACGTATTACGTTATATGGGATGACGTTATAACTTAATAGGTTATATCGTATGACGTTATACCGAATTACGTTATATGGTATGACGTTATAACGTAAATAGGTTATATGGTATGACGTTATACCGTATTACGTTATATGGGATGACGGTATAACGCATTACGTAATATGGGATGACGTTATAACGTATTACGTTATGTGGGTCGACGTTATAACGTATTGCGTTATATGGGATGACGTTATAACGTACTACGTTATATGGGATGACGTTATAACGTATTACGTTATATGGGATGGCGTTATAACGTAATAGGTTATATGGTATGACGTTATAAAGTAAATAGGTTATATGGTATGACGTTATACCGAATCACGTTATATGGTATGACGTTATAACGTAAATAGGTTATATGGTATGACGTTATACCGTATTACGTTATATGGGATGACGTTATAACGCATTACGTAATATGGGATGACGTTATAACGTATTACGTTATGTGGGTCGACGTTATAACGTATTGCGTTATATGGGATGACGTTATAACTTAATAGGTTATATCGTATGACGTTATACCGAATTACGTTATATGGTATGACGTTATAACGTAAATAGGTTATATGCTATGACGTTATACCGTATTACGTTATATGGGATGACGTTATAACGCATTACGTAATATGGGATGACGTTATAACGTATTACGTTATGTGGGTCGACGTTATAACGTATTGCGTTATATGGGATGACGTTATAACGTACTACGTTATATGGGATGACGTTATAACGTATTACGTTATATGGGATGACGTTATAACGTAATAGGTTATATGGTATGACGTTATAAAGTAAATAGGTTATATGGTATGACGTTATACCGAATCACGTTATATGGTATGACGTTATAACGTAAATAGGTTATATGGTATGACGTTATATCGTATTACGTTATATGGGATGACGTTATAACGCATTACGTAATATGGGATGACGTTATAACGTATTACGTTATGTGGGACGACGTTATAACGTATTGCGTTATATGGGATGACGTTATAACATATTGCGTTATATGGGATGACGCTATAACGTATTACGTTATATGGCATGACGTTATTACGTAATACGTTATGTGTTATGACGTTATAACGTTAATAGGTTATATGGTATGACGTTATACCGAATTACGTTATATGGTATGACGTTATAACGTAAATAGGTTATATGGTATGACGTTATACCGTATTACGTTATATGGGATGACGTTATAACGCATTACGTAATATGGGATTACGTTATAACGGATTACGTTATATGAGACGACGTTATAACTTATTGCGTTATATGGGATGACGTTATAACGTATTACGTTATATGGGATGACGTTATAACGTATTACGTTATATGGGAAGACGTTATAACGTATTGCGTTATATGGTATGACGTTATAACGTATTACGTTATATGGGATGTCATTATAACGTATTACGTAATATGGGATGACGTTATAACGTAACAGGTTATACGGTATAACGTTATAACGTATTACGTTGTATGGTATGACGTTATAAGGTAATAGGTTATATGGTATGACGTTATAACGTATTACGTTATATGGGAAGACGTTATAACGTATTGCGCTATATGGTATGACGTTATAACGTATTACGTTATATGGGATGACGTTATAACGTATTACGTAATATGGGATGACGTTATAACGTATTACGTTATATGGGATTACGTTATAACGTAATACGTTATATGGTATGACGTTAATACGTAAATAGGTTATATGGTATGACGTTATACCGAATTACGTTATATGGTATGACATTATAACGTTAATAGGTTATATGGTATGACGTTATACCGTATTACGTTATATGGTATGACGTTATAACGTATTGCGTTATATGGGATGACGTTATAACGTCTTACGTTATATGGGATGACGTTATAACGTATTACGTTATATGGGATGACGTTATAACGTAATAGGTTATATGGTATAACGTTATAACGTATTACGTTATATGGTATGACGTTATATCGTAATACGTTATATGGTATGACGTTATAACGTAAATAGGTTATATGGTATGGCGTATTAACGTATTACGTAATATGGGACGACGTTATAACGCATTACGTTATATGGGATGACGTTATAACGTATTACGTTATATGGAATACCGTTATAACGTATTAGGTTATATGGTATGACGCTATAACGTATTACGTTATATGGCATGACGTTATAACGTAATACGTTATATGGTATGACGTTAATACGTAAATAGGTTACATGGTATGACGTTATACCGAATTACGTTATATGGTATGACATTATAACGTAAATAGGTTATATGGTATGACGTTATACCATATTACGTTATATGGGATGACGTTATAACGTATTACGTTATATGGGATGACGTTATGATTATTACGTTATATGGGATGACGTTATAACGTAATAGGTTATATGGTATGACGTTATAACTTAATAGGTTATATCTTATGACGTTATACCGAACTACGTTATATTGTATGACGTTATAACGTAAATAGGTTATATGGTATGACGTTATAACGTATTACGTTATATGGGATGACGTTATAACGCATTACGTAATATGGGATGACGTTATAACGGATTACGTTATATGAGACGACGTTATAACTTATTGCGTTATACGGGATGACGTTATAACGTATTACGTTATATGGGATGACGTTATAACGTATTACGTTATATGGGAAGACGTTATAACGTATTGCGTTATATGGTATGACGTTATAACGTATTACGTTATATGGGATGACATTATAACGTATTACGTAATATGGGATGACGTTATAACGTAACAGGTTATACGGTATAACGTTATAACGTATTACGTTGTATGGTATGACGTTATAACGTAATAGGTTATATGGTATGACGTTATAACGTATTACGTTATATGGGAAGACGTTATAACGTATTGCGTTATATGGTATGACGTTATAACGTATTACGTTATATGGGATGACGTTATAACGTATTACGTAATATGGGATGACGTTATAACGTATTACGTTATATGGGATGACGTTATAACGTAATACGTTATATGGTATGACGTTAATACGTAAATAGGTTATATGGTATGACGTTATAACGCATTACGTAATATGGGATGACGTTATAACGTATTACGTTATGTGGGTCGACGTTATAACGTATTGCGTTATATGGGATGACGTTATAACTTAATAGGTTATATCGTATGACGTTATACCGAATTACGTTATATGGTATGACGTTATAACGTAAATAGGTTATATGGTATGACGTTATACCGTATTACGTTATACGGGATGACGTTATAACGCATTACGTAATATGGGATGACGTTATAACGTATTACGTTATGTGGGTCGACGTTATAACGTATTGCGTTATATGGGATGACGTTATAACGTACTACGTTATATGGGATGACGTTATAACGTATTACGTTATATGGGATGACGTTATAACGTAATAGGTTATATGGTATGACGTTATAAAGTAAATAGGTTATATGGTATGACGTTATACCGAATCACGTTATATGGTATGACGTTATAACGTAAATAGGTTATATGGTATGACGTTATATCGTATTACGTTATATGGGATGACGTTATAACGCATTACGTAATATGGGATGACGTTATAACGTATTACGTTATGTGTTACGACGTTATAACGTATTGCGTTATATGGGATGACGTTATAACATATTGCGTTATATGGGATGACGCTATAACGTATTACGTTATATGGCATGACGTTATTACGTAATACGTTATGTGTTATGACGTTATAACGTTAATAGGTTATATGGTATGACGTTATACCGAATTACGTTATATGGTATGACGTTATAACGTAAATAGGTTATATGGTATGACGTTATACCGTATTACGTTATATGGGATGACGTTATAACGCATTACGTAATATGGGATGACGTTATAACGTATTACGTTACGTAGGACGACGTTATAACGTATTGCGTTATATGGGATGACGTTATAACGTACTACGTTATATGGGATGACGTTATAACGTATTACGTTATATGGGATGACGTTATAACGTAATAGGTTATATGGTATGACGTTATAAAGTAAATAGGTTATATGGTATGACGTTATATCGTATTACGTAATATCGGATGACGTTATAACGTATTACATAATGTGGGACGACGTTATAACGTATTGCGTTATATGGGATGACGTTATAACGTATTACGTTATATGGGATGACGTTATAACGTAATAGGTTATATGGTATAACGTTATAACGTATTACGTTGTATGGTATGACGTTATAAGGTAATGCGTTATATGGCATGACGTTATAACGTAATACGTTATATGGTATGACGTTATAACGTCATAGGTTATACGGTATGACGTTATAACGTAATAGGATATATGGCATGACGCTATAACGTAATACGTTATATGGTATGACGTTATAACGTAAATAGATTATATGGTATGACGTTATACCGTATTAGGTTATATGGGATGACGTTATAACGCATTACGTAATATGGGATGACGTTATAACGTATTACGTTATGTGGGACGACGTTATAACGTATTGTGTTATATGGGATGACGTTATAACGTCTTACGTTATATGGGATGACGTTATAACGTATTACGTTATATGGGATGACGTTATAACGTAATAGGTTATATGGTATAACGTTATAACGTATTGCGTTATATGGTATGACGTTATAACGTCATAGGTTATACGGTATGACGTTATAACGTAACACGTCATATGGTATGACGTTATAACGTATTACGTAATATGGGACGACGTTATAACGCATTACGTTATATGGGATGACGTTATAACGTATTACGTTATATGGAATACCGTTATAACGTATTAGGTTATATGGTATGACGCTATAACGTATTACGTTATATGGCATGACGTTATAACGTAATACGTTATATGGTATGACGTTAATAAGTAAATAGGTTATATGGTACGACGTTATACCGAATTACGTTATATGGTATGACGTCATAACGTAATAGGTTATATGGTATGACGTTATAACGTAATACCTTGTATGGTATGACGTTATAATTTAAATAGGTTATATGGTATGACGTTATACCTTATTACGTTATATGGGATGACGTTATAACGCATTACGTAATATGCGATGACGTTATAACGTATTACGTTATGTGGGACGACGTTATAACGTATTGCGTTATATGGGATGACGTTATAACGTATTACGTTATATGGGATGATGTTATAACGTAATAGGTTATATGGTATAACGTTATAACGTATTACGTTATATGGTATGACGTTATAACGTCATAGGTTATACGGTATGACGTTATAACGTAACACGTCATATGGTATGACGTTATAACGTAACACGTCATATGGTATGACGTTATAACGTATTACGTAATATGGGACGACGTTATAACGCATTACGTTATATGGGATGACGTTATAACGTCTTACGTTATATGGGATGACGTTATAACGTATTACGTTATATGGGATGACGTTATAACGTAATAGGTTATATGGTATAACGTTATAACGTATTGCGTTATATGGTATGACGTTATAACGTCATAGGTTATACGGTATGACGTTATAACGTAACACGTCATATGGTATGACGTTATAACGTATTACGTTATATGGGACGACGTTATAACGTATTGCGTTATATGGGATGACGTTATAACGTCTTACGTTATATGGGATGACGTTATAACGTATTACGTTATATGGGATGATGTTATAACGTAATAGGTTATATGGTATAACGTTATAACGTATTACGTTATATGGGATGACGTTATAACGTAATAGGTTATATGGTATAACGTTATAACGTATTGCGTTATATGGTATGACGTTATAACGTCATAGGTTATACGGTATGACGTTATAACGTAACACGTCATATGGTATGACGTTATAACGTAACACGTCATATGGTATGACGTTATAACGTATTACGTAATATGGGACGACGTTATAACGCATTACGTTATATGGGATGACGTTATAACGTCTTACGTTATATGGGATGACGTTATAACGTATTACGTTATATGGGATGACGTTATAACGTAATAGGTTATATGGTATAACGTTATAACGTATTACGTTATATGGTATGACGTCATAACGTAATAGGTTATATGGTATGACGTTATAACGTATTACGTTATATGGGATGACGTTATAACGCATTACGTAATATGCGATGACGTTATAACGTATTACGTTATGTGGGACGACGTTATAACGTATTGCGTTATATGGGATGACGTTATAACGTATTACGTTATATGGGATGATGTTATAACGTAATAGGTTATATGGTATAACGTTATAACGTATTACGTTATATGGTATGACGTCATAAGGTAATAGGTTATATGGCATGACGTTATAACGTAATACCTTATATGGTATGACGTTATAACGTAAATAGGTTATATGGTATGACGTTATACCGTATTACGTTCTATGGGATGACGTTATAACGCATTACGTAATATGGGATGACGTTATAACGTATTACGTTATGTTGGACGACGTTATAACGTATTGCGTTATATGGGATGACGTTATAACGTATTACGTTATATGGGAAGACGTTATAACGTATTGCGTTTAATGCTATGACGTTATAACGTATTACGTTATATGGGATGACGTTATAACGTATTAGGTTATATGGTATGACGCTATAACGTATTACGTTATATGGGATGACGCTATAACGCATTACGTAATATGGGATGACGTTATAACTTAATAGGTTATATCGTATGACGTTATACCGAATTACGTTATATGGTATGACGTTATAACGTAAATAGGTTATATGGTATGACGTTATACCGTATTACGTTATATGGGATGACGTTATAATGCATTACGTAATATGGGATGACGTTATAACGTATTACGTTATGTGGGTCGACGTTATAACGTATTGCGTTATATGGGATGACGTTATAACTTAATAGGTTATATCGTATGACGTTATACCGAATTACGTTATATGGCATGACGTTATAACGTAATACGTTATATGGTATGACGTTAATACGTAAATAGGTTATATGGTATGACGTTATACCGAATTACGTTATATGGTATGACATTATAACGTAAATAGGTTATATGGTATGACGTTATACCGTATTACGTTATATGGGATGACGTTATAACGTATTACGTTATATGGGATGACGTTATAACGTATTACGTTATATGGAATACCGTTATAACGTATTAGGTTATATGGTATGACGGTATAACGTATTACGTTATATGGGATGACGTTATAACGTATTACGTAATATGGGATGACGTTATAACGTAATAGGTTATATGGTATAACGTTATAACGTATTACGTTATATGGTATGACGTCATAACGTAATAGGTTATATGGTATGACGTTATAACGTAATACCTTATATGGTATGACGTTATAACGTAAATAGGTTATATGGTATGACGTTATACCGTATTACGCTATATGGGATGACGTTATAACGCATTACGTAATATGCGATGACGTTATAACGTATTACGTTATGTGGGACGACGTTATAACGTATTGCGTTATATTTGATGACGTTATAACGTATTACGTTATATGGGATGATGTTATAACGTAATAGGTTATATGGTATAACGTTATAACGTATTACGTTATATGGCATGACGTCATAACGTAATAGGTTATATGGCATGACGTTATAACGTAATACCTTATATGGTATGACGTTATAACGTAAATAGGTTATATGGTATGACGTTATACCGTATTACGTTATACGGGATGACGTTATAACGCATTACGTAATATGGGATGACGTTATAACGTATTACGTTATGTGGGTCGACGTTATAACGTATTGCGTTATATGGGATGACGTTATAACGTACTACGTTATATGAGATGACGTTATAACTTATTACGTTATATGGGAAGACGTTATAACGTATTGCGTTATATGGTATGACGTTATAACGTATTACGTTATATGGGATGACGTTATAACTTAATAGGTTATATCGTATGACGTTATACCGAATTACGTTATATGGTATGACGTTATAACGTAAATAGGTTATATGGTATGACGTTATACCGTATTACGTTATATGGGATGACGTTATAACGCATTACGTAATATGGGATGACGTTATAACGTATTACGTTATGTGGGTCGACGTTATAACGTATTGCGTTATATGGGATGACGTTATAACGTATTACGTTATATGGGATGACGTTATAACGTATTACGTTATATGGGAAGACGTTATAACGTATTGCGTTATATGGTATGACGTTATAACGTATTACGTTATATGGGATGACGTTATAACGTATTACGTTATATGGGATGACGTTAAAACTTAATAGGTTATATCGTATGACGTTATACCGAATTACGTTATATGGTATGACGTTATAACGTAAATAGGTTATATGGTATGACGTTATACCGTATTACGTTATATGGGATGACGTTATAACGCATTACGTAATATGGGATGACGTTATAACGTATTACGTTATGTGGGTCGACGTTATAACGTATTGCGTTATATGGGATGACGTTATAACGTACTACGTTATATGGGCTGACGTTATAACGTATTACGTTATATGGGATGACGTTATAACGTAATAGGTTATATGGTATGACGTCATAAAGTAAATAGGTTATATGGTATGACGTTATAACGAATCACGTTATATGGTATGACGTTATAACGTAAATAGGTTATATGGTATGACGTTATATCGTATTACGTTATATGGGATGACGTTATAACGCATTACGTAATATGGGATGACGTTATAACGTATTACGTTATGTGGGACGACGTTATAACGTATTACGCAATATGGGACGACGTTATAACGTCTTACGTTATATGGGATGATGTTATAACGTATTACGTTATATGGGATGACGTTATAACGTAATAGGTTACATGGTATAACGTTATAACGTATTACGTTATATGGAATGACGATATAACGTCATAGGTTATACGTTATGACGTTATAACGTAATACGTCATATGGTATGACGTTATAACGTATTAGATTATATGGTATGACGTTATACCGTATTACGTTATATGGGACGACGTTATAACGTATTGCGTTATATGGTATGACGGTATAACGTATTACGTCATATGGGATGACGTTATAACGTATTAGGTTATATGGTATGACGGTATAACGTATTACGTTATATGGGATGACGTTATGACGTAATAGCTTATATGGTATAACGTTATAACGTATTGCGTTATACGGTATGACGTTATAACGTCATAGGTTATACGGTATGACGTTATAACGTAACACGTCATATGGTATGACGTTATAACGTATTACGTAATATGGGACGACGTTATAACGCATTACGTTATATGGGATGACGTTATAAAGTCTTACGTTATATGGGATGACGTTATAACGTATTACGTTATATGGAATACCGTTATAACGTATTAGGTTATATGGTATGATGCTATAACGTATTACGTTATATGGCATGACGTTATAACGTAATACGTTATATGGTATGACGTTAATACGTAAATAGGTTATATGGTATGACGTTATACCGAATTACGTTATATGGTATGACATTATAACGCATTACGCAATATGGGATGACGTTATAACGCATTACGTAATATGGGATGACGTTATAACGTATTACGTTATGTGGGACGACGATATAACGTATTGCGTTATATGGGATGACGTTATAACGTCTTACGTTATATGGGATGATGTTATAACGTATTACGTTATATGGGATGACGTTATAACGTAATAGGTTATATGGTATAACGTTATAACGTATTACGTTATATGGTATGACGTTATAACGTCATAGGTTATACGGTATGACGTTATAACGTAATACGTCATATGGTATGACGTTATAACGTATTACATAATATGGGACGACGTTATAACGCATTACGTTATATGGGATGATGTTATAACGTATTACGTTATATGGAATACCGTTATAACGTATTAGGTTATATTATATGACGTTATAACGTAATACGTTATATGGTATGACGTTATAACGTAAATAGGTTATATGGTATGACGTTATACCGTATTACGTTATATGGGATGACGTTATAACGTAATACGTTATATGGTATGACGTTATAACGTCATAGGTCATACGGTATGACATTATAACGTAATAGGTCATATGGCATGACGCTATAACGTAATACGTTATATGGTATGACGTTATAACGTAAATAGATTATATGGTATGACGTTATACCGTATTAGGTTATATGGGATGACGTTATAACGTATTGCGTTATATGGTATGACGTTATAACGTATTACGTTATATGGGATGACGTTATAACGTAATAGGTTATATGGTATAACGTTATAACGTATTGCGTTATATGGTATGACGTTATAACGTCATAGGTTATACGGTATGACGTTATAACGTAACACGTCATATGGTATGACGTTATAACGTATTACGTAATATGGGACGACGTTATAACGCATTATGTTATATGGGATGACGTTATAACGTATTACGTTATATGGAATACCGTTATAACGTATTAGGTTATATGGTATGACGCTATAACGTATTACGTTATATGGCATGACGTTATAACGTAATACGTTATATGGTATGACGTTAATACGTAAATAGGTTATATGGTATGACGTTACACCGAATTACGTTATATGGTATGACATTATAACGTAAATAGGTTATATGGTATGACGTTATACCGTATTACGTTATATGGGACGACGTTATAACGTATTGCGTTATATGGTATGACGGTAAAACGTATTACGTTATATGGGATGATGTTATAACATATTACGTAATATGGGATGACGTTATAACGTAATAGGTTATATGGTATAACGTTATACCGAATTACGTTATATGGCATGACGTTATAACGTAATACGTTATATGGTATGACGTTAATACGTAAATAGGTTATATGGTATGACGTTATACCGAATTACGTTATATGGTATGACATTATAACGTAAATAGGTTATATGGTATGACGTTATACCGTATTACGTTATATGGGATGACGTTATAACGTATTACGTTATATGGGATGACGTTATAACGTATTACGTTATATGGAATACCGTTATAACGTATTAGGTTATATGGTATGACGGTATAACGTATTACGTTATATGGGATGACGTTATAACGTATTACGTAATATGGGATGACGTTATAACGTAATAGGTTATATGGTATAACGTTATAACGTATTACGTTATATGGTATGACGTCATAACGTAATAGGTTATATGGTATGACGTTATAACGTAATACCTTATATGGTATGACGTTATAACGTAAATAGGTTATATGGTATGACGTTATACCGTATTACGCTATATGGGATGACGTTATAACGCATTACGTAATATGCGATGACGTTATAACGTATTACGTTATGTGGGACGACGTTATAACGTATTGCGTTATATTTGATGACGTTATAACGTATTACGTTATATGGGATGATGTTATAACGTAATAGGTTATATGGTATAACGTTATAACGTATTACGTTATATGGCATGACGTCATAACGTAATAGGTTATATGGCATGACGTTATAACGTAATACCTTATATGGTATGACGTTATAACGTAAATAGGTTATATGGTATGACGTTATACCGTATTACGTTATACGGGATGACGTTATAACGCATTACGTAATATGGGATGACGTTATAACGTATTACGTTATGTGGGTCGACGTTATAACGTATTGCGTTATATGGGATGACGTTATAACGTACTACGTTATATGAGATGACGTTATAACTTATTACGTTATATGGGAAGACGTTATAACGTATTGCGTTATATGGTATGACGTTATAACGTATTACGTTATATGGGATGACGTTATAACTTAATAGGTTATATCGTATGACGTTATACCGAATTACGTTATATGGTATGACGTTATAACGTAAATAGGTTATATGGTATGACGTTATACCGTATTACGTTATATGGGATGACGTTATAACGCATTACGTAATATGGGATGACGTTATAACGTATTACGTTATGTGGGTCGACGTTATAACGTATTGCGTTATATGGGATGACGTTATAACGTATTACGTTATATGGGATGACGTTATAACGTATTACGTTATATGGGAAGACGTTATAACGTATTGCGTTATATGGTATGACGTTATAACGTATTACGTTATATGGGATGACGTTATAACGTATTACGTTATATGGGATGACGTTAAAACTTAATAGGTTATATCGTATGACGTTATACCGAATTACGTTATATGGTATGACGTTATAACGTAAATAGGTTATATGGTATGACGTTATACCGTATTACGTTATATGGGATGACGTTATAACGCATTACGTAATATGGGATGACGTTATAACGTATTACGTTATGTGGGTCGACGTTATAACGTATTGCGTTATATGGGATGACGTTATAACGTACTACGTTATATGGGCTGACGTTATAACGTATTACGTTATATGGGATGACGTTATAACGTAATAGGTTATATGGTATGACGTCATAAAGTAAATAGGTTATATGGTATGACGTTATAACGAATCACGTTATATGGTATGACGTTATAACGTAAATAGGTTATATGGTATGACGTTATATCGTATTACGTTATATGGGATGACGTTATAACGCATTACGTAATATGGGATGACGTTATAACGTATTACGTTATGTGGGACGACGTTATAACGTATTACGCAATATGGGACGACGTTATAACGTCTTACGTTATATGGGATGATGTTATAACGTATTACGTTATATGGGATGACGTTATAACGTAATAGGTTACATGGTATAACGTTATAACGTATTACGTTATATGGAATGACGATATAACGTCATAGGTTATACGTTATGACGTTATAACGTAATACGTCATATGGTATGACGTTATAACGTATTAGATTATATGGTATGACGTTATACCGTATTACGTTATATGGGACGACGTTATAACGTATTGCGTTATATGGTATGACGGTATAACGTATTACGTCATATGGGATGACGTTATAACGTATTAGGTTATATGGTATGACGGTATAACGTATTACGTTATATGGGATGACGTTATGACGTAATAGCTTATATGGTATAACGTTATAACGTATTGCGTTATACGGTATGACGTTATAACGTCATAGGTTATACGGTATGACGTTATAACGTAACACGTCATATGGTATGACGTTATAACGTATTACGTAATATGGGACGACGTTATAACGCATTACGTTATATGGGATGACGTTATAAAGTCTTACGTTATATGGGATGACGTTATAACGTATTACGTTATATGGAATACCGTTATAACGTATTAGGTTATATGGTATGATGCTATAACGTATTACGTTATATGGCATGACGTTATAACGTAATACGTTATATGGTATGACGTTAATACGTAAATAGGTTATATGGTATGACGTTATACCGAATTACGTTATATGGTATGACATTATAACGCATTACGCAATATGGGATGACGTTATAACGCATTACGTAATATGGGATGACGTTATAACGTATTACGTTATGTGGGACGACGATATAACGTATTGCGTTATATGGGATGACGTTATAACGTCTTACGTTATATGGGATGATGTTATAACGTATTACGTTATATGGGATGACGTTATAACGTAATAGGTTATATGGTATAACGTTATAACGTATTACGTTATATGGTATGACGTTATAACGTCATAGGTTATACGGTATGACGTTATAACGTAATACGTCATATGGTATGACGTTATAACGTATTACATAATATGGGACGACGTTATAACGCATTACGTTATATGGGATGATGTTATAACGTATTACGTTATATGGAATACCGTTATAACGTATTAGGTTATATTATATGACGTTATAACGTAATACGTTATATGGTATGACGTTATAACGTAAATAGGTTATATGGTATGACGTTATACCGTATTACGTTATATGGGATGACGTTATAACGTAATACGTTATATGGTATGACGTTATAACGTCATAGGTCATACGGTATGACATTATAACGTAATAGGTCATATGGCATGACGCTATAACGTAATACGTTATATGGTATGACGTTATAACGTAAATAGATTATATGGTATGACGTTATACCGTATTAGGTTATATGGGATGACGTTATAACGTATTGCGTTATATGGTATGACGTTATAACGTATTACGTTATATGGGATGACGTTATAACGTAATAGGTTATATGTTATAACGTTATAACGTATTGCGTTATATGGTATGACGTTATAACGTCATAGGTTATACGGTATGACGTTATAACGTAACACGTCATATGGTATGACGTTATAACGTATTACGTAATATGGGACGACGTTATAACGCATTATGTTATATGGGATGACGTTATAACGTATTACGTTATATGGAATACCGTTATAACGTATTAGGTTATATGGTATGACGCTATAACGTATTACGTTATATGGCATGACGTTATAACGTAATACGTTATATGGTATGACGTTAATACGTAAATAGGTTATATGGTATGACGTTACACCGAATTACGTTATATGGTATGACATTATAACGTAAATAGGTTATATGGTATGACGTTATACCGTATTACGTTATATGGGACGACGTTATAACGTATTGCGTTATATGGTATGACGGTAAAACGTATTACGTTATATGGGATGATGTTATAACATATTACGTAATATGGGATGACGTTATAACGTAATAGGTTATATGGTATAACGTTATAACGTATTACGTTATATGGTATGACGTCATAACGTAATAGGTTATATGGTATGACGTTATAACGTAATACCTTATATGGTATGACGGTATAACGTAAATAGGTTATATGGTATGACGTTATAACGTATTGCGTTATATGGGATGACTTTATAACGTATTACGTTATATGGGATGATGTTATAACGTAATAGGTTATATGGTATAACGTTATAACGTATTACGTTATATGGTATGACGTCATAACGTAATAGGTTATATGGCATGACGTTATAACGTAATACCTTATATGGTATGACGTTATAACGTAAATAGGTTATATGGTATGACGTTATACCGTATTACGTTATATGGGATGACGTTATAACGCATTACGTAATATGGGATGACGTTATAACGTATTACGTCATGTGGGAAGACGTTATAACGTATTGCGTTATATGGGATGACGTTATAACGTATTACGTTATATGGGATGACGTTATAACGTATTACGTAATATGGGATGACGTAATAACGTAATAAGTTATATGGCATGACGCTATAACGTAATACGTTATATGGTATGACGTTATAACGTAAGTAGATTATATGGTATGACGTTATACCGTATTACGTTATATGGGATGACGTTATAACGCATTACGTAATATGGGATGACGTTATATCGTATTACGTTACGTGGCACGACGTTATAACGTATTACGTTATATGGGATGACGTTATAACGTAATAGGTTATATGGTATAACGTTATAACGTATTACGTTATATGGTATGACGTTATAACGTCATAGGTTATACGGTATGACGTTATAACGTAATACGTCATATGGTATGACGTTATAACGTATTACATAATATGGGACGACGTTATAACGCATTACGTTATATGGGATGATGTTATAACGTATTACGTTATATGGAATACCGTTATAACGTATTAGGTTATATTATATGACGTTATAACGTAATACGTTATATGGTATGACGTTATAACGTAAATAGGTTATATGGTATGACGTTATACCGTATTACGTTATATGGGATGACGTTATAACGTAATACGTTATATGGTATGACGTTATAACGTCATAGGTCATACGGTATGACATTATAACGTAATAGGTCATATGGCATGACGCTATAACGTAATACGTTATATGGTATGACGTTATAACGTAAATAGATTATATGGTATGACGTTATACCGTATTAGGTTATATGGGATGACGTTATAACGTATTGCGTTATATGGTATGACGTTATAACGTATTACGTTATATGGGATGACGTTATAACGTAATAGGTTATATGGTATAACGTTATAACGTATTGCGTTATATGGTATGACGTTATAACGTCATAGGTTATACGGTATGACGTTATAACGTAACACGTCATATGGTATGACGTTATAACGTATTACGTAATATGGGACGACGTTATAACGCATTATGTTATATGGGATGACGTTATAACGTATTACGTTATATGGAATACCGTTATAACGTATTAGGTTATATGGTATGACGCTATAACGTATTACGTTATATGGCATGACGTTATAACGTAATACGTTATATGGTATGACGTTAATACGTAAATAGGTTATATGGTATGACGTTACACCGAATTACGTTATATGGTATGACATTATAACGTAAATAGGTTATATGGTATGACGTTATACCGTATTACGTTATATGGGACGACGTTATAACGTATTGCGTTATATGGTATGACGGTAAAACGTATTACGTTATATGGGATGATGTTATAACGTATTACGTAATATGGGATGACGTTATAACGTAATAGGTTATATGGTATAACGTTATAACGTATTACGTTATATGGTATGACGTCATAACGTAATAGGTTATATGGTATGACGTTATAACGTAATACCTTATATGGTATGACGGTATAACGTAAATAGGTTATATGGTATGACGTTATAACGTATTGCGTTATATGGGATGACTTTATAACGTATTACGTTATATGGGATGATGTTATAACGTAATAGGTTATATGGTATAACGTTATAACGTATTACGTTATATGGTATGACGTCATAACGTAATAGGTTATATGGCATGACGTTATAACGTAATACCTTATATGGTATGACGTTATAACGTAAATAGGTTATATGGTATGACGTTATACCGTATTACGTTATATGGGATGACGTTATAACGCATTACGTAATATGGGATGACGTTATAACGTATTACGTCATGTGGGAAGACGTTATAACGTATTGCGTTATATGGGATGACGTTATAACGTATTACGTTATATGGGATGACGTTATAACGTATTACGTAATATGGGATGACGTTATAACGTAATAAGTTATATGGCATGACGCTATAACGTAATACGTTATATGGTATGACGTTATAACGTAAGTAGATTATATGGTATGACGTTATACCGTATTACGTTATATGGGATGACGTTATAACGCATTACGTAATATGGGATGACGTTATATCGTATTACGTTACGTGGCACGACGTTATAACGTATTACGTTATATGGGATGACGTTATAACGTAATAGGTTATATGGTATAACGTTATAACGTATTACGTTATATGGTATGACGTTATAACGTCATAGGTTATACGGTATGACGTTATAACGTAATACGTCATATGGTATGACGTTATAACGTATTACATAATATGGGACGACGTTATAACGCATTACGTTATATGGGATGACGTTATAACGTATTACGTTATATGGAATACCGTTATAACGTATTAGGTTATATGGTATGACGCTATAACGTGTCACGTTATATGGCATGACGTTATAACGTAATACGTTATATGGTATGACGTTAATACGTAAGTAGGTTATATGGTATGACGTTACACCGAATTACGTTATATGGTATGACATTATAACGTAAATAGGTTATATGGTATGACGTTATACCGTATTACGTTATATGGGACGACGTTATAACGTATTGCGTTATATGGTATGACGGTAAAACGTATTACGTTATATGGGATGATGTTATAACGTATTACGTAATATGGTATGACGTTAATACGTAAATAGGTTATATGGTATGACGTTACACCGAATTACGTTATATGGTATGACATTATAACGTAAATAGGTTATATGGTATGACGTTATACCGTATTACGTTATATGGGACGACGTTATAACGTATTGCGTTATATGGTATGACGGTAAAACGTATTACGTTATATGGGATGACTTTATAACGTATTACGTTATATGGGATGATGTTATAACGTAATAGGTTATATGGTATAACGTTATAACGTATTACGTTATATGGTATGACGTCATAACGTAATAGGTTATATGGCATGACGTTATAACGTAATACCTTATATGGTATGACGTTATAACGTAAATAGGTTATATGGTATGACGTTATACCGTATTACGTTATATGGGATGACGTTATACCGCATTACGTAATATGGGATGACGTTATAACGTATTACGTCATGTGGGAAGACGTTATAACGTATTGCGTTATATGGTATGACGTCATAACGTAATAGGTTATATGGCATGACGTTATAACGTAATACCTTATATGGTATGACGTTATAACGTAAATAGGTTATATGGTATGACGTTATACCGTATTACGTTATATGGGATGACGTTATAACGCATTACGTAATATAGGATGACGTTATAACGTATTACGTCATGTGGGAAGACGTTATAACGTATTGCGTTATATGGGATGACGTTATAACGTATTACGTTATATGGGAAGACGTTATAACGTATTGCGTTTAATGCTATGACGTTATAACGTACTACGTTATATGGGATGACGTTATAACGTACTACGTTATATGGGATGACGTTATAACGTATTACGTTATATGGGATGACGTTATAACGTAATAGGTTATATGGTATGACGTTATAAAGTAAATAGGTTATATGGTATGACGTTATACCGAATCACGTTATATGGTATGACGTTATAACGTAAATAGGTTATATGGTATGACGTTATATCGTATTACGTTATATGGGATGACGTTATAACGTATTACGTTATGTGGGACGACGTTATAACGTATTGCGTTATATGGGATGACGTTATAACATATTGCGTTATATGGGATGACGCTATAACGTATTACGTTATATGGCATGACGTTATTACGTAATACGTTATGTGTTATGACGTTATAACGTTAATAGGTTATATGGTATGACGTTATACCGAATTACGTTATATGGTATGACGTTATAACGTAAATAGGTTATATGGTATGACGTTATACCGTATTACGTTATATGGGATGACGTTATAACGCATTACGTAATATGGGATTACGTTATAACGGATTACGTTATATGAGACGACGTTATAACTTATTGCGTTATATGGGATGACGTTATAACGTATTACGTTATATGGGATGACGTTATAACGTATTACGTTATATGGGAAGACGTTATAACGTATTGCGTTATATGGTATGACGTTATAACGTATTACGTTATATGGGATGTCATTATAACGTATTACGTAATATGGGATGACGTTATAACGTAACAGGTTATACGGTATAACGTTATAACGTATTACGTTGTATGGTATGACGTTATAACGTAATAGGTTATATGGTATGACGTTATAACGTATTACGTTATATGGGAAGACGTTATAACGTATTGCGTTATATGGTATGACGTTATAACGTATTACGTTATATGGGATGACGTTATAACGTATTACGTAATATGGGATGACGTTATAACGTAATAGGTTATATGGTATAACGTTATAACGTATTACGTTATATGGTATGACGTTATATCGTAATACGTTATATGGTATGACGTTATAACGTAAATAGGTTATATGGTATGACGTTATAACGTATTACGTAATATGGGACGACGTTATAACGCATTACGTTATATGGGATGACGTTATAACGTATTACGTTATGTGGGTCGACGTTATAACGTATTGCGTTATATGGGATGACGTTATAACGTACTACGTTATATGGGATGACGTTATAACGTATTACGTTATATGGGATGACGTTATAACTTAATAGGTTATATCGTATGACGTTATACCGAATTACGTTATATGGTATGACGTTATAACGTAAATAGGTTATATGGTATGACGTTATACCGTATTACGTTATATGGGATGACGGTATAACGCATTACGTAATATGGGATGACGTTATAACGTATTACGTTATGTGGGTCGACGTTATAACGTATTGCGTTATATGGGATGACGTTATAACGTACTACGTTATATGGGATGACGTTATAACGTATTACGTTATATGGGATGACGTTATAACGTAATAGGTTATATGGTATGACGTTATAAAGTAAATAGGTTATATGGTATGACGTTATACCGAATCACGTTATATGGTATGACGTTATAACGTAAATAGGTTATATGGTATGACGTTATACCGTATTACGTTATATGGGATGACGTTATAACGCATTACGTAATATGGGATGACGTTATAACGTATTACGTTATGTGGGTCGACGTTATAACGTATTGCGTTATATGGGATGACGTTATAACTTAATAGGTTATATCGTATGACGTTATACCGAATTACGTTATATGGTATGACGTTATAACGTAAATAGGTTATATGGTTTGACGTTAAACCGTATTACGTTATATGGGATGACGTTATAACGCATTACGTAATATGGGATGACGTTATAACGTATTACGTTATGTGGGTCGACGTTATAACGTATTGCGTTATATGGGATGACGTTATAACGTACTACGTTATATGGGATGACGTTATAACGTATTACGTTATATGGGATGACGTTATAACGTAATAGGTTATATGGTATGACGTTATAAAGTAAATAGGTTATATGGTATGACGTTATACCGAATCACGTTATATGGTATGACGTTATAACGTAAATAGGTTATATGGTATGACGTTATATCGTATTACGTTATATGGGATGACGTTATAACGCATTACGTAATATGGGATGACGTTATAACGTATTACGTTATGTGGGACGACGTTATAACGTATTGCGTTATATGGGATGACGTTATAACATATTGCGTTATATGGGATGACGCTATAACGTATTACGTTATATGGCATGACGTTATTACGTAATACGTTATGTGTTATGACGTTATAACGTTAATAGGTTATATGGTATGACGTTATACCGAATTACGTTATATGGTATGACGTTATAACGTAAATAGGTTATATGGTATGACGTTATACCGTATTACGTTATATGGGATGACGTTATAACGCATTACGTAATATGGGATTACGTTATAACGGATTACGTTATATGAGACGACGTTATAACTTATTGCGTTATATGGGATGACGTTATAACGTATTACGTTATATGGGATGACGTTATAACGTATTACGTTATATGGGAAGACGTTATAACGTATTGCGTTATATGGTATGACGTTATAACGTATTACGTTATATGGGATGTCATTATAACGTATTACGTAATATGGGATGACGTTATAACGTAACAGGTTATACGGTATAACGTTATAACGTATTACGTTGTATGGTATGACGTTATAACGTAATAGGTTATATGGCATGACGTTATAACGTAATACCTTATATGGTATGACGTTATAACGTAAATAGGTTATATGGTATGACGTTATACCGTATTACGTTATATGGGATGACGTTATACCGCATTACGTAATATGGGATGACGTTATAACGTATTACGTCATGTGGGAAGACGTTATAACGTATTGCGTTATATGGTATGACGTCATAACGTAATAGGTTATATGGCATGACGTTATAACGTAATACCTTATATGGTATGACGTTATAACGTAAATAGGTTATATGGTATGACGTTATACCGTATTACGTTATATGGGATGACGTTATAACGCATTACGTAATATGGGATGACGTTATAACGTATTACGTCATGTGGGAAGACGTTATAACGTATTGCGTTATATGGGATGACGTTATAACGTATTACGTTATATGGGAAGACGTTATAACGTATTGCGTTTAATGCTATGACGTTATAACGTACTACGTTATATGGGATGACGTTATAACGTATTACGTTATATGGGATGACGTTATAACGTAATAGGTTATATGGTATGACGTTATAAAGTAAATAGGTTATATGGTATGACGTTATACCGAATCACGTTATATGGTATGACGTTATAACGTAAATAGGTTATATGGTATGACGTTATATCGTATTACGTTATATGGGATGACGTTATAACGCATTACGTAATATGGGATGACGTTATAACGTATTACGTTATGTGGGACGACGTTATAACGTATTGCGTTATATGGGATGACGTTATAACATATTGCGTTATATGGGATGACGCTATAACGTATTACGTTATATGGCATGACGTTATTACGTAATACGTTATGTGTTATGACGTTATAACGTTAATAGGTTATATGGTATGACGTTATACCGAATTACGTTATATGGTATGACGTTATAACGTAAATAGGTTATATGGTATGACGTTATACCGTATTACGTTATATGGGATGACGTTATAACGCATTACGTAATATGGGATTACGTTATAACGGATTACGTTATATGAGACGACGTTATAACTTATTGCGTTATATGGGATGACGTTATAACGTATTACGTTATATGGGATGACGTTATAACGTATTACGTTATATGGGAAGACGTTATAACGTATTGCGTTATATGGTATGACGTTATAACGTATTACGTTATATGGGATGTCATTATAACGTATTACGTAATATGGGATGACGTTATAACGTAACAGGTTATACGGTATAACGTTATAACGTATTACGTTGTATGGTATGACGTTATAACGTAATAGGTTATATGGTATGACGTTATAACGTATTACGTTATATGGGAAGACGTTATAACGTATTACGTTGTATGGTATGACGTTATAACGTAATAGGTTATATGGTATGACGTTATAACGTATTACGTTATATGGGAAGACGTTATACCGTATTAGGTTATATGGGATGACGTTATAACGTATTGCGTTATATGGTATGACGTTATAACGTATTACGTTATATGGGATGACGTTATAACGTAATAGGTTATATGGTATAACGTTATAACGTATTGCGTTATATGGTATGACGTTATAACGTCATAGGTTATACGGTATGACGTTATAACGTAACACGTCATATGGTATGACGTTATAACGTATTACGTAATATGGGACGACGTTATAACGCATTATGTTATATGGGATGACGTTATAACGTATTACGTTATATGGAATACCGTTATAACGTATTAGGTTATATGGTATGACGCTATAACGTATTACGTTATATGGCATGACGTTATAACGTAATACGTTATATGGTATGACGTTAATACGTAAATAGGTTATATGGTATGACGTTACACCGAATTACGTTATATGGTATGACATTATAACGTAAATAGGTTATATGGTATGACGTTATACCGTATTACGTTATATGGGACGACGTTATAACGTATTGCGTTATATGGTATGACGGTAAAACGTATTACGTTATATGGGATGATGTTATAACGTATTACGTAATATGGGATGACGTTATAACGTAATAGGTTATATGGTATAACGTTATAACGTATTACGTTATATGGTATGACGTCATAACGTAATAGGTTATATGGTATGACGTTATAACGTAATACCTTATATGGTATGACGGTATAACGTAAATAGGTTATATGGTATGACGTTATAACGTATTGCGTTATATGGGATGACATTATAACGTATTACGTTATATGGGATGATGTTATAACGTAATAGGTTATATGGTATAACGTTATAACGTATTACGTTATATGGTATGACGTCATAACGTAATAGGTTATATGGCATGACGTTATAACGTAATACCTTATATGGTATGACGTTATAACGTAAATAGGTTATATGGTATGACGTTATACCGTATTACGTTATATGGGATGACGTTATAACGCATTACGTAATATGGGATGACGTTATAACGTATTACGTCATGTGGGAAGACGTTATAACGTATTGCGTTGTATGGGATGACGTTATAACGTATTACGTTATATGGGATGACGTTATAACGTATTACGTAATATGGGATGACGTTATAACGTAATAAGTTATATGGCATGACGCTATAACGTAATACGTTATATGGTATGACGTTATAACGTAAGTAGATTATATGGTATGACGTTATACCGTATTACGTTATATGGGATGACGTTATAACGCATTACGTAATATGGGATGACGTTATATCGTATTACGTTACGTGGCACGACGTTATAACGTATTACGTTATATGGGATGACGTTATAACGTAATAGGTTATATGGTATAACGTTATAACGTATTACGTTATATGGTATGACGTTATAACGTCATAGGTTATACGGTATGACGTTATAACGTAATACGTCATATGGTATGACGTTATAACGTATTACATAATATGGGACGACGTTATAACGCATTACGTTATATGGGATGACGTTATAACGTATTACGTTATATGGAATACCGTTATAACGTATTAGGTTATATGGTATGACGCTATAACGTGTCACGTTATATGGCATGACGTTATAACGTAATACGTTATATGGTATGACGTTAATACGTAAGTAGGTTATATGGTATGACGTTACACCGAATTACGTTATATGGTATGACATTATAACGTAAATAGGTTATATGGTATGACGTTATACCGTATTACGTTATATGGGACGACGTTATAACGTATTGCGTTATATGGTATGACGGTAAAACGTATTACGTTATATGGGATGATGTTATAACGTATTACGTAATATGGTATGACGTTAATACGTAAATAGGTTATATGGTATGACGTTACACCGAATTACGTTATATGGTATGACATTATAACGTAAATAGGTTATATGGTATGACGTTATACCGTATTACGTTATATGGGACGACGTTATAACGTATTGCGTTATATGGTATGACGGTAAAACGTATTACGTTATATGGGATGACTTTATAACGTATTACGTTATATGGGATGATGTTATAACGTAATAGGTTATATGGTATAACGTTATAACGTATTACGTTATATGGTATGACGTCATAACGTAATAGGTTATATGGCATGACGTTATAACGTAATACCTTATATGGTATGACGTTATAACGTAAATAGGTTATATGGTATGACGTTATACCGTATTACGTTATATGGGATGACGTTATACCGCATTACGTAATATGGGATGACGTTATAACGTATTACGTCATGTGGGAAGACGTTATAACGTATTGCGTTATATGGTATGACGTCATAACGTAATAGGTTATATGGCATGACGTTATAACGTAATACCTTATATGGTATGACGTTATAACGTAAATAGGTTATATGGTATGACGTTATACCGTATTACGTTATATGGGATGACGTTATAACGCATTACGTAATATAGGATGACGTTATAACGTATTACGTCATGTGGGAAGACGTTATAACGTATTGCGTTATATGGGATGACGTTATAACGTATTACGTTATATGGGAAGACGTTATAACGTATTGCGTTTAATGCTATGACGTTATAACGTACTACGTTATATGGGATGACGTTATAACGTACTACGTTATATGGGATGACGTTATAACGTATTACGTTATATGGGATGACGTTATAACGTAATAGGTTATATGGTATGACGTTATAAAGTAAATAGGTTATATGGTATGACGTTATACCGAATCACGTTATATGGTATGACGTTATAACGTAAATAGGTTATATGGTATGACGTTATATCGTATTACGTTATATGGGATGACGTTATAACGTATTACGTTATGTGGGACGACGTTATAACGTATTGCGTTATATGGGATGACGTTATAACATATTGCGTTATATGGGATGACGCTATAACGTATTACGTTATATGGCATGACGTTATTACGTAATACGTTATGTGTTATGACGTTATAACGTTAATAGGTTATATGGTATGACGTTATACCGAATTACGTTATATGGTATGACGTTATAACGTAAATAGGTTATATGGTATGACGTTATACCGTATTACGTTATATGGGATGACGTTATAACGCATTACGTAATATGGGATTACGTTATAACGGATTACGTTATATGAGACGACGTTATAACTTATTGCGTTATATGGGATGACGTTATAACGTATTACGTTATATGGGATGACGTTATAACGTATTACGTTATATGGGAAGACGTTATAACGTATTGCGTTATATGGTATGACGTTATAACGTATTACGTTATATGGGATGTCATTATAACGTATTACGTAATATGGGATGACGTTATAACGTAACAGGTTATACGGTATAACGTTATAACGTATTACGTTGTATGGTATGACGTTATAACGTAATAGGTTATATGGTATGACGTTATAACGTATTACGTTATATGGGAAGACGTTATAACGTATTGCGTTATATGGTATGACGTTATAACGTATTACGTTATATGGGATGACGTTATAACGTATTACGTAATATGGGATGACGTTATAACGTAATAGGTTATATGGTATAACGTTATAACGTATTACGTTATATGGTATGACGTTATATCGTAATACGTTATATGGTATGACGTTATAACGTAAATAGGTTATATGGTATGACGTTATAACGTATTACGTAATATGGGACGACGTTATAACGCATTACGTTATATGGGATGACGTTATAACGTATTACGTTATGTGGGTCGACGTTATAACGTATTGCGTTATATGGGATGACGTTATAACGTACTACGTTATATGGGATGACGTTATAACGTATTACGTTATATGGGATGACGTTATAACTTAATAGGTTATATCGTATGACGTTATACCGAATTACGTTATATGGTATGACGTTATAACGTAAATAGGTTATATGGTATGACGTTATACCGTATTACGTTATATGGGATGACGGTATAACGCATCACGTAATATGGGATGACGTTATAACGTATTACGTTATGTGGGTCGACGTTATAACGTATTGCGTTATATGGGATGACGTTATAACGTACTACGTTATATGGGATGACGTTATAACGTATTACGTTATATGGGATGACGTTATAACGTAATAGGTTATATGGTATGACGTTATAAAGTAAATAGGTTATATGGTATGACGTTATACCGAATCACGTTATATGGTATGACGTTATAACGTAAATAGGTTATATGGTATGACGTTATACCGTATTACGTTATATGGGATGACGTTATAACGCATTACGTAATATGGGATGACGTTATAACGTATTACGTTATGTGGGTCGACGTTATAACGTATTGCGTTATATGGGATGACGTTATAACTTAATAGGTTATATCGTATGACGTTATACCGAATTACGTTATATGGTATGACGTTATAACGTAAATAGGTTATATGGTTTGACGTTAAACCGTATTACGTTATATGGGATGACGTTATAACGCATTACGTAATATGGGATGACGTTATAACGTATTACGTTATGTGGGTCGACGTTATAACGTATTGCGTTATATGGGATGACGTTATAACGTACTACGTTATATGGGATGACGTTATAACGTATTACGTTATATGGGATGACGTTATAACGTAATAGGTTATATGGTATGACGTTATAAAGTAAATAGGTTATATGGTATGACGTTATACCGAATCACGTTATATGGTATGACGTTATAACGTAAATAGGTTATATGGTATGACGTTATATCGTATTACGTTATATGGGATGACGTTATAACGCATTACGTAATATGGGATGACGTTATAACGTATTACGTTATGTGGGACGACGTTATAACGTATTGCGTTATATGGGATGACGTTATAACATATTGCGTTATATGGGATGACGCTATAACGTATTACGTTATATGGCATGACGTTATTACGTAATACGTTATGTGTTATGACGTTATAACGTTAATAGGTTATATGGTATGACGTTATACCGAATTACGTTATATGGTATGACGTTATAACGTAAATAGGTTATATGGTATGACGTTATACCGTATTACGTTATATGGGATGACGTTATAACGCATTACGTAATATGGGATTACGTTATAACGGATTACGTTATATGAGACGACGTTATAACTTATTGCGTTATATGGGATGACGTTATAACGTATTACGTTATATGGGATGACGTTATAACGTATTACGTTATATGGGAAGACGTTATAACGTATTGCGTTATATGGTATGACGTTATAACGTATTACGTTATATGGGATGTCATTATAACGTATTACGTAATATGGGATGACGTTATAACGTAACAGGTTATACGGTATAACGTTATAACGTATTACGTTGTATGGTATGACGTTATAACGTAATAGGTTATATGGCATGACGTTATAACGTAATACCTTATATGGTATGACGTTATAACGTAAATAGGTTATATGGTATGACGTTATACCGTATTACGTTATATGGGATGACGTTATACCGCATTACGTAATATGGGATGACGTTATAACGTATTACGTCATGTGGGAAGACGTTATAACGTATTGCGTTATATGGTATGACGTCATAACGTAATAGGTTATATGGCATGACGTTATAACGTAATACCTTATATGGTATGACGTTATAACGTAAATAGGTTATATGGTATGACGTTATACCGTATTACGTTATATGGGATGACGTTATAACGCATTACGTAATATGGGATGACGTTATAACGTATTACGTCATGTGGGAAGACGTTATAACGTATTGCGTTATATGGGATGACGTTATAACGTATTACGTTATATGGGAAGACGTTATAACGTATTGCGTTTAATGCTATGACGTTATAACGTACTACGTTATATGGGATGACGTTATAACGTATTACGTTATATGGGATGACGTTATAACGTAATAGGTTATATGGTATGACGTTATAAAGTAAATAGGTTATATGGTATGACGTTATACCGAATCACGTTATATGGTATGACGTTATAACGTAAATAGGTTATATGGTATGACGTTATATCGTATTACGTTATATGGGATGACGTTATAACGCATTACGTAATATGGGATGACGTTATAACGTATTACGTTATGTGGGACGACGTTATAACGTATTGCGTTATATGGGATGACGTTATAACATATTGCGTTATATGGGATGACGCTATAACGTATTACGTTATATGGCATGACGTTATTACGTAATACGTTATGTGTTATGACGTTATAACGTTAATAGGTTATATGGTATGACGTTATACCGAATTACGTTATATGGTATGACGTTATAACGTAAATAGGTTATATGGTATGACGTTATACCGTATTACGTTATATGGGATGACGTTATAACGCATTACGTAATATGGGATTACGTTATAACGGATTACGTTATATGAGACGACGTTATAACTTATTGCGTTATATGGGATGACGTTATAACGTATTACGTTATATGGGATGACGTTATAACGTATTACGTTATATGGGAAGACGTTATAACGTATTGCGTTATATGGTATGACGTTATAACGTATTACGTTATATGGGATGTCATTATAACGTATTACGTAATATGGGATGACGTTATAACGTAACAGGTTATACGGTATAACGTTATAACGTATTACGTTGTATGGTATGACGTTATAACGTAATAGGTTATATGGTATGACGTTATAACGTATTACGTTATATGGGAAGACGTTATAACGTATTGCGATATATGGTATGACGTTATAACGTATTACGTTATATGGGATGACGTTATAACGTATTACGTAATATGGGATGACGTTATAACGTAATAGGTTATATGGTATAACGTTATAACGTATTACGTTATATGGTATGACGTTATATCGTAATACGTTATATGGTATGACGTTATAACGTAAATAGGTTATATGGTATGACGTTATAACGTATTACGTAATATGGGACGACGTTATAACGCATTACGTTATATGGGATGACGTTATAACGTATTACGTTATGTGGGTCGACGTTATAACGTATTGCGTTATATGGGATGACGTTATAACGTACTACGTTATATGGGATGACGTTATAACGTATTACGTTATATGGGATGACGTTATAACTTAATAGGTTATATCGTATGACGTTATACCGAATTACGTTATATGGTATGACGTTATAACGTAAATAGGTTATATGGTATGACGTTATACCGTATTACGTTATATGGGATGACGGTATAACGCATTACGTAATATGGGATGACGTTATAACGTATTACGTTATGTGGGTCGACGTTATAACGTATTGCGTTATATGGGATGACGTTATAACGTACTACGTTATATGGGATGACGTTATAACGTATTACGTTATATGGGATGACGTTATAACGTAATAGGTTATATGGTATGACGTTATAAAGTAAATAGGTTATATGGTATGACGTTATACCGAATCACGTTATATGGTATGACGTTATAACGTAAATAGGTTATATGGTATGACGTTATACCGTATTACGTTATATGGGATGACGTTATAACGCATTACGTAATATGGGATGACGTTATAACGTATTACGTTATGTGGGTCGACGTTATAACGTATTGCGTTATATGGGATGACGTTATAACTTAATAGGTTATATCGTATGACGTTATACCGAATTACGTTATATGGTATGACGTTATAACGTAAATAGGTTATATGGTATGACGTTATACCGTATTACGTTATATGGGATGACGTTATAACGCATTACGTAATATGGGATGACGTTATAACGTATTACGTTATGTGGGTCGACGTTATAACGTATTGCGTTATATGGGATGACGTTATAACGTACTACGTTATATGGGATGACGTTATAACGTATTACGTTATATGGGATGACGTTATAACGTAATAGGTTATATGGTATGACGTTATAAAGTAAATAGGTTATATGGTATGACGTTATACCGAATCACGTTATATGGTATGACGTTATAACGTAAATAGGTTATATGGTATGACGTTATATCGTATTACGTTATATGGGATGACGTTATAACGCATTACGTAATATGGGATGACGTTATAACGTATTACGTTATGTGGGACGACGTTATAACGTATTGCGTTATATGGGATGACGTTATAACATATTGCGTTATATGGGATGACGCTATAACGTATTACGTTATATGGCATGACGTTATTACGTAATACGTTATGTGTTATGACGTTATAACGTTAATAGGTTATATGGTATGACGTTATACCGAATTACGTTATATGGTATGACGTTATAACGTAAATAGGTTATATGGTATGACGTTATACCGTATTACGTTATATGGGATGACGTTATAACGCATTACGTAATATGGGATTACGTTATAACGGATTACGTTATATGAGACGACGTTATAACTTATTGCGTTATATGGGATGACGTTATAACGTATTACGTTATATGGGATGACGTTATAACGTATTACGTTATATGGGAAGACGTTATAACGTATTGCGTTATATGGTATGACGTTATAACGTATTACGTTATATGGGATGTCATTATAACGTATTACGTAATATGGGATGACGTTATAACGTAACAGGTTATACGGTATAACGTTATAACGTATTACGTTGTATGGTATGACGTTATAACGTAATAGGTTATATGGTATGACGTTATAACGTATTACGTTATATGGGAAGACGTTATAACGTATTGCGTTATATGGTATGACGTTATAACGTATTACGTTATATGGGATGACGTTATAACGTATTACGTAATATGGGATGACGTTATAACGTATTACGTTATATGGGATGACGTTATAACGTAATACGTTATATGGTATGACGTTAATACGTAAACAGGTTATATGGTATGACGTTATACCGAATTACGTTATATGGTATGACATTATAACGTTAATAGGTTATATGGTATGACGTTATACCGTATTACGTTATATGGTATGACGTTATAACGTATTGCGTTATATGGGATGACGTTATAACGTCTTACGTTATATGGGATGACGTTATAACGTATTACGTTATATGGGATGACGTTATAACGTAATAGGTTATATGGTATAACGTTATAACGTATTACGTTATATGGTATGACGTTATATCGTAATACGTTATATGGTATGACGTTATAACGTAAATAGGTTATATGGTATGACGTTATAACGTATTACGTAATATGGGACGACGTTATAACGCATTACGTTATATGGGATGACGTTATAACGTATTACGTTATATGGAATACCGTTATAACGTATTAGGTTATATGGTATGACGCTATAACGTATTACGTTATATGGCATGACGTTATAACGCAATACGTTATATGGTATGACGTTAATACGTAAATAGGTTACATGGTATGACGTTATACCGAATTACGTTATATGGTATGACATTATAACGTAAATAGGTTATATGGTATGACGTTATACCATATTACGTTATATGGGATGACGTTATAACGTATTACGTTATATGGGATGACGTTATGATTATTACGTTATATGGGATGACGTTATAACGTAATAGGTTATATGGTATGACGTTATAACTTAATAGGTTATATCGTATGACGTTATACCGAACTACGTTATATTGTATGACGTTATAACGTAAATAGGTTATATGGTATGACGTTATAACGTATTACGTTATATGGGATGACGTTATAACGCATTACGTAATATGGGATGACGTTATAACGGATTACGTTATATGAGACGACGTTATAACTTATTGCGTTATACGGGATGACGTTATAACGTATTACGTTATATGGGATGACGTTATAACGTATTACGTTATATGGGAAGACGTTATAACGTATTGCGTTATATGGTATGACGTTATAACGTATTACGTTATATGGGATGACATTATAACGTATTACGTAATATGGGATGACGTTATAACGTAACAGGTTATACGGTATAACGTTATAACGTATTACGTTGTATGGTATGACGTTATAACGTAATAGGTTATATGGTATGACGTTATAACGTATTACGTTATATGGGAAGACGTTATAACGTATTGCGTTATATGGTATGACGTTATAACGTACTACGTTATATGGGATGACGTTATAACGTATTACGTAATATGGGATGACGTTATAACGTATTACGTTATATGGGATGACGTTATAACGTAATACGTTATATGGTATGACGTTAATACGTAAATAGGTTATATGGTATGACGTTATAACGCATTACGTAATATGGGATGACGTTATAACGTATTACGTTATGTGGGTCGACGTTATAACGTATTGCGTTATATGGGATGACGTTATAACTTAATAGGTTATATCGTATGACGTTATACCGAATTACGTTATATGGTATGACGTTATAACGTAAATAGGTTATATGGTATGACGTTATACCGTATTACGTTATATGGGATGACGTTATAACGCATTACGTAATATGGGATGACGTTATAACGTATTACGTTATGTGGGTCGACGTTATAACGTATTGCGTTATATGGGATGACGTTATAACGTACTACGTTATATGGGATGACGTTATAACGTATTACGTTATATGGGATGACGTTATAACGTAATAGGTTATATGGTATGACGTTATAAAGTAAATAGGTTATATGGTATGACGTTATACCGAATCACGTTATATGGTATGACGTTATAACGTAAATAGGTTATATGGTATGACGTTATACCGTATTACGTTATATGGGATGACGTTATAACGCATTACGTAATATGGGATGACGTTATAACGTATTACGTTATGTGGGTCGACGTTATAACGTATTGCGTTATATGGGATGACGTTATAACGTACTACGTTATATGGGATGACGTTATAACGTATTACGTTATATGGGATGACGTTATAACGTAATAGGTTATATGGTATGACGTTATAAAGTAAATAGGTTATATGGTATGACGTTATACCGAATCACGTTATATGGTATGACGTTATAACGTAAATAGGTTATATGGTATGACGTTATATCGTATTACGTTATATGGGATGACGTTATAACGCATTACGTAATATGGGATGACGTTATAACGTATTACGTTATGTGGGACGACGTTATAACGTATTGCGTTATATGGGATGACGTTATAACATATTGCGTTATATGGGATGACGCTATAACGTATTACGTTATATGGCATGACGTTATTACGTAATACGTTATGTGTTATGACGTTATAACGTTAATAGGTTATATGGTATGACGTTATACCGAATTACGTTATATGGTATGACGTTATAACGTAAATAGGTTATATGGTATGACGTTATACCGTATTACGTTATATGGGATGACGTTATAACGCATTACGTAATATGGGATGACGTTATAACGTATTACGTTACGTAGGACGACGTTATAACGTATTGCGTTATATGGGATGACGTTATAACGTACTACGTTATATGGGATGACGTTATAACGTATTACGTTATATGGGATGACGTTATAACGTAATAGGTTATATGGTATGACGTTATAAAGTAAATAGGTTATATGGTATGACGTTATATCGTATTACGTAATATCGGATGACGTTACAACGTATTACATAATGTGGGACGACGTTATAACGTATTGCGTTATATGGGATGACGTTATAACGTATTACGTTATATGGGATGACGTTATAACGTAATAGGTTATATGGTATAACTTTATAACGTATTACGTTGTATGGTATGACGTTATAAGGTAATGCGTTATATGGCATGACGTTATAACGTAATACGTTATATGGTATGACGTTATAACGTCATAGGTTATACGGTATGACGTTATAACGTAATAGGATATATGGCATGACGCTATAACGTTATACGTTATATGGTATGACGTTATAACGTAAATAGATTATATGGTATGACGTTATAACGTAAATAGATTATATGGTATGACGTTATACCGTATTAGGTTATATGGGATGACGTTATAACGCATTACGTAATATGGGATGACGTTATAACGTATTACGTTATGTGGGACGACGTTATAACGTATTGTGTTATATGGGATGACGTTATAACGTCTTACGTTATATGGGATGACGTTATAACGTATTACGTTATATGGGATGACGTTATAACGTAATAGGTTATATGGTATAACGTTATAACGTATTGCGTTATATGGTATGACGTTATAACGTCATAGGTTATACGGTATGACGTTATAACGTAACACGTCATATGGTATGACGTTATAACGTATTACGTAATATGGGACGACGTTATAACGCATTACGTTATATGGGATGACGTTATAACGTATTACGTTATATGGAATACCGTTATAACGTATTAGGTTATATGGTATGACGCTATAACGTATTACGTTATATGGCATGACGTTATAACGTAATACGTTATATGGTATGACGTTAATACGTAAATAGGTTATATGGTACGACGTTATACCGAATTACGTTATATGGTATGACGTCATAACGTAATAGGTTATATGGTATGACGTTATAACGTAATACCTTATATGGTATGACGTTATAACGTAAATAGGTTATATGGTATGACGTTATACCGTATTACGTTATATGGGATGACGTTATAACGCATTACGTAATATGCGATGACGTTATAACGTATTACGTTATGTGGGACGACGTTATAACGTATTGCGTTATATGGGATGACGTTATAACGTATTACGTTATATGGGATGATGTTATAACGTAATAGGTTATATGGTATAACGTTATAACGTATTACGTTATATGGTATGCCGTTATAACGTCATAGGTTATACGGTATGACGTTATAACGTAACACGTCATATGGTATGACGTTATAACGTATTACGTAATATGGGACGACGTTATAACGCATTACGTTATATGGGATGACGTTATAACGTCTTACGTTATATGGGATGACGTTATAACGTATTACGTTATATGGGATGACGTTATAACGTAATAGGTTATATGGTATAACGTTATAACGTATTGCGTTATATGGTATGACGTTATAACGTCATAGGTTATACGGTATGACGTTATAACGTAACACGTCATATGGTATGACGTTATAACGTATTACGTTATATGGGACGACGTTATAACGTATTGCGTTATATGGTATGACGGTATAACGTAGTACGTTATATGGGATGACGTTATAACGTATTACGTAATATGGGATGACGTTATAACGTAATAGGTTATATGGTATAACGTTATAACGTATTACGTTATATGGTATGACGTCATAACGTAATAGGTTATATGGTATGACGTTATAACGTAATACCTTATATGGTATGACGTTATAACGTAAATAGGTTATATGGTATGACATTATAACGTATTACGTTATATGGGATGACGTTATAACGCATTACGTAATATGCGATGACGTTATAACGTATTACGTTATGTGGGACGACGTTATAACGTATTGCGTTATATGGGATGACGTTATAACGTATTACGTTATATGGGATGATGTTATAACGTAGTAGGTTATATGGTATAACGTTATAACGTATTACGTTATATGGTATGACGTCATAAGGTAATAGGTTATATGGCATGACGTTATAACGTAATACCTTATATGGTATGACGTTATAACGTAAATAGGTTATATGGTATGACGTTATACCGTATTACGTTCTATGGGATGACGTTATAACGCATTACGTAATATGGGATGACGTTATAACGTATTACGTTATGTTGGACGACGTTATAACGTATTGCGTTATATGGGATGACGTTATAACGTATTACGTTATATGGGAAGACGTTATAACGTATTGCGTTTAATGCTATGACGTTATAACGTATTACGTTATATGGGATGACGTTATAACGTATTAGGTTATATGGTATGACGCTATAACGTATTACGTTATATGGGATGACGCTATAACGCATTACGTAATATGGGATGACGTTATAACTTAATAGGTTATATCGTATGACGTTATACCGAATTACGTTATATGGTATGACGTTATAACGTAAATAGGTTATATGGTATGACGTTATACCGTATTACGTTATATGGGATGACGTTATAACGCATTACGTAATATGGGATGACGTTATAACGTATTACGTTATGTGGGTCGACGTTATAACGTATTGCGTTATATGGGATGACGTTATAACTTAATAGGTTATATCGTATGACGTTATACCGAATTACGTTATATGGTATGACGTTATAACGTATTGCGTTATATGGGATGACGTTATAACGTATTACGTTATATGGGATGACGTTATAACGTATTACGTTATATGGGATGACGTTATAACGTATTACGTTATATGGAATACCGTTATAACGTATTAGGTTATATGGTATGACGCTATAACGTATTACGTTATATGGCATGACGTTATAACGTAATACGTTATATGGTATGACGTTAATACGTAAATAGGTTATATGGTATGACGTTATACCGAATTACGTTATATGGTATGACATTATAACGTAAATAGGTTATATGGTATGACGTTATACCGTATTACGTTATATGGGATGACGTTATAACGTATTACGTTATATGGGATGACGTTATAACGTATTACGTTATATGGAATACCGTTATAACGTATTAGGTTATATGGTATGACGGTATAACGTATTACGTTATATGGGATGACGTTATAACGTAATAGGTTATATGGTATGACGTTATAAAGTAAATAGGTTATATGGTATGACGTTATAACGAATCACGTTATATGGTATGACGTTATACCGTATTACGTTATATGGGATGACGTTATAACGTATTACGTTATATGGGATGACGTTATAACGTATTACGTTATATGGAATACCGTTATAACGTATTACGTTGTATGGTATGACGTTATAAGGTAATGCGTTATATGGCATGACGTTATAACGTAATACGTTATATGGTATGACGTTATAACGTCATAGGTTATACGGTATGACGTTATAACGTAATAGGATATATGGCATGACGCTATAACGTAATACGTTATATGGTATGACGTTATAACGTAAATAGATTATATGGTATGACGTTATACCGTATTAGGTTATATGGGATGACGTTATAACGCATTACGTAATATGGGATGACGTTATAACGTATTACGTTATGTGGGACGACGTTATAACGTATTGTGTTATATGGGATGACGTTATAACGTCTTACGTTATATGGGATGACGTTATAACGTATTACGTTATATGGGATGACGTTATAACGTAATAGGTTATATGGTATAACGTTATAACGTATTGCGTTATATGGTATGACGTTATAACGTCATAGGTTATACGGTATGACGTTATAACGTAACACGTCATATGGTATGACGTTATAACGTATTACGTAATATGGGACGACGTTATAACGCATTACGTTATATGGGATGACGTTATAACGTATTACGTTATATGGAATACCGTTATAACGTATTAGGTTATATGGTATGACGCTATAACGTATTACGTTATATGGCATGACGTTATAACGTAATACGTTATATGGTATGACGTTAATACGTAAATAGGTTATATGGTACGACGTTATACCGAATTACGTTATATGGTATGACGTCATAACGTAATAGGTTATATGGTATGATGTTATAACGTAATACCTTATATGGTATGACGTTATAACGTAAATAGGTTATATGGTATGACGTTATACCGTATTACGTTATATGGGATGACGTTATAACGCATTACGTAATATGCGATGACGTTATAACGTATTACGTTATGTGGGACGACGTTATAACGTATTGCGTTATATGGGATGACGTTATAACGTATTACGTTATATGGGATGATGTTATAACGTAATAGGTTATATGGTATAACGTTATAACGTATTACGTTATATGGTATGACGTTATAACGTCATAGGTTATACGGTATGACGTTATAACGTAACACGTCATATGGTATGACGTTATAACGTAACACGTCATATGTTATGACGTTATAACGTATTACGTAATATGGGACGACGTTATAACGCATTACGTTATATGTAATGACGTTATAACGTCTTACGTTATATGGGATGACGTTATAACGTATTACGTTATATGGGATGACGTTATAACGTAATAGGTTATATGGTATAACGTTATAACGTATTGCGTTATATGGTATGACGTTATAACGTCATAGGTTATACGGTATGACGTTATAACGTAACACGTCATATGGTATGACGTTATAACGTATTACGTTATATGGGACGACGTTATAACGTATTGCGTTATATGGTATGACGGTATAACGTAGTACGTTATATGGGATGACGTTATAACGTATTACGTAATATGGGATGACGTTATAACGTAATAGGTTATATGGTATAACGTTATAACGTATTACGTTATATGGTATGACGTCATAACGTAATAGGTTATATGGTATGACGTTATAACGTAATACCTTATATGGTATGACGTTATAACGTAAATAGGTTATATGGTATGACGTTATAACGTATTACGTTATATGGGATGACGTTATAACGCATTACGTAATATGCGATGACGTTATAACGTATTACGTTATGTGGGACGACGTTATAACGTATTGCGTTATATGGGATGACGTTATAACGTATTACGTTATATGGGATGATGTTATAACGTAATAGGTTATATGGTATAACGTTATAACGTATTACGTTATATGGTATGACGTCATAAGGTAATAGGTTATATGGCATGACGTTATAACGTAATACCTTATATGGTATGACGTTATAACGTAAATAGGTTATATGGTATGACGTTATACCGTATTACGTTCTATGGGATGACGTTATAACGCATTACGTAATATGGGATGACGTTATAACGTATTACGTTATGTTGGACGACGTTATAACGTATTGCGTTATATGGGATGACGTTATAACGTATTACGTTATATGGGAAGACGTTATAACGTATTGCGTTTAATGCTATGACGTTATAACGTATTACGTTATATGGGATGACGTTATAACGTATTAGGTTATATGGTATGACGCTATAACGTATTACGTTATATGGGATGACGCTATAACGCATTACGTAATATGGGATGACGTTATAACTTAATAGGTTATATCGTATGACGTTATACCGAATTACGTTATATGGTATGACGTTATAACGTAAATAGGTTATATGGTATGACGTTATACCGTATTACGTTATATGGGATGACGTTATAACGCATTACGTAATATGGGATGACGTTATAACGTATTACGTTATGTGGGTCGACGTTATAACGTATTGCGTTATATGGGATGACGTTATAACTTAATAGGTTATATCGTATGACGTTATACCGAATTACGTTATATGGTATGACGTTATAACGTATTGCGTTATATGGGATGACGTTATAACGTATTACGTTATATGGGATGACGTTATAACGTATTACGTTATATGGGATGACGTTATAACGTATTACGTTATATGGAATACCGTTATAACGTATTAGGTTATATGGTATGACGCTATAACGTATTACGTTATATGGCATGACGTTATAACGTAATACGTTATATGGTATGACGTTAATACGTAAATAGGTTATATGGTATGACGTTATACCGAATTACGTTATATGGTATGACATTATAACGTAAATAGGTTATATGGTATGACGTTATACCGTATTACGTTATATGGGATGACGTTATAACGTATTACGTTATATGGGATGACGTTATAACGTATTACGTTATATGGAATACCGTTATAACGTATTAGGTTATATGGTATGACGGTATAACGTATTACGTTATATGGGATGACGTTATAACGTAATAGGTTATATGGTATGACGTTATAAAGTAAATAGGTTATATGGTATGACGTTATAACGAATCACGTTATATGGTATGACGTTATAACGTAAATAGGTTATATGGTATGACGTTATATCGTATTACGTTATATGGGATGACGTTATAACGCATTACGCAATATGGGATGACGTTATAACGTATTACGTTATATGGAATACCGTTATAACGTATTAGGTTATATGGTATGACGCTATAAAGTATTACGTTATATGGCATAACGTTATAACGTAATACGTTATATGGTATGACGTTAATACGTAAATAGGTTATATGGTATGACGTTATACCGAATTACGTTATATGGTACGACATTATAACGCATTACGTAATATGGGATGACGTTATAACGCATTACGTAATATGGGATGACGTTATAACGTATTACGTTATGTGGGACGACGTTATAACGTATTGCGTTATATGGGATGACGTTATAACGTCTTACGTTATATGGGATGATGTTATAACGTATTACGTTATAGGGGATGACGTTATAACGTAATAGGTTATATGGTATAACGTTATAACGTATTACGTTATATGGTATGACGTTATAACGTCATAGGTTATACGGTATGACGTTATAACGTAATACGTCATATGGTATGACGTTATAACGTATTACATAATATGGGACGACGTTATAACGCATTACGTTATATGGGATGACGTTATAACGTATTACGTTATATGGAATACCGTTATAACGTATTAGGTTATATGGTATGACGCTATAACGTATTACGTTATATGGCATGACGTTATAACGTAATACGTTATATGGTATGACGTTAATACGTAAATAGGTTATATGGTATGACGTTATAACGTAATAGGTTATATGGCATGACGCTATAACGTAATACGTTATATGGTATGACGTTATAACGTAAATAGATTACATGGTATGACGTTATACCGTATTACGTTATATGGGATGACGTTATAACGCATTACGTAATATGGGATGACGTTATAACGTATTACGTTATGTGGGACGACGTTATAACGTATTACGCAATATGGGACGACGTTATAACGTCTTACGTTATATGGGATGATGTTATAACGTATTACGTTATATGGGATGACGTTATAACGTAATAGGTTACATGGTATAACGTTATAACGTATTACGTTATATGGAATGACGATATAACGTCATAGGTTATACGTTATGACGTTATAACGTAATACGTCATATGGTATGACGTTATAACGTATTAGGTTATATGGTATGGCGTTATACCGTATTACGTTATATGGGACGACGTTATAACGTATTGCGTTATATGGTATGACGGTATAACGTATTACGTCATATGGGATGACGTTATAACGTATTAGGTTATATGGTATGACGGTATAACGTATTACGTTATATGGGATGACGTTATGACGTAATAGCTTATATGGTATAACGTTATAACGTATTGCGTTATACGGTATGACGTTATAACGTCATAGGTTATACGGTATGACGTTATAACGTAACACGTCATATGGTATGACGTTATAACGTATTACGTAATATGGGACGACGTTATAACGCATTACGTTATATGGGATGACGTTATAAAGTCTTACGTTATATGGGATGACGTTATAACGTATTACGTTATATGGAATACCGTTATAACGTATTAGGTTATATGGTATGACGCTATAACGTATTACGTTATATGGCATGACGTTATAACGTAATACGTTATATGGTATGACGTTAATACGTAAATAGGTTATATGGTATGACGTTATACCGAATTACGTTATATGGTATGACATTATAACGCATTACGTAATATGGGATGACGTTATAACGCATTACGTAATATGGGATGACGTTATAACGTATTACGTTATGTGGGACGACGTTATAACGTATTGCGTTATATGGGATGACGTTATAACGTCTTACGTTATATGGGATGATGTTATAACGTATTACGTTATATGGGATGACGTTATAACGTAATAGGTTATATGGTATAACGTTATAACGTATTACGTTATATGGTATGACGTTATAACGTCATAGGTTATACGGTATGACGTTATAACGTAATACGTCATATGGTATGACGTTATAACGTATTACATAATATGGGACGACGTTATAACGCATTACGTTATATGGGATGATGTTATAACGTATTACGTTATATGGAATACCGTTATAACGTATTAGGTTATATTATATGACGTTATAACGTAATACGTTATATGGTATGACGTTATAACGTAAATAGGTTATATGGTATGACGTTATACCGTATTACGTTATATGGGATGACGTTATAACGTAATACGTTATATGGTATGACGTTATAACGTCATAGGTCATACGGTATGACGTTATAACGTAATAGGTCATATGGCATGACGCTATAACGTAATACGTTATATGGTATGACGTTATAACGTAAATAGATTATATGGTATGACGTTATACCGTATTAGGTTATATGGGATGACGTTATAACGTATTGCGTTATATGGTATGACGTTATAACGTATTACGTTATATGGGATGACGTTATAACGTAATAGGTTATATGGTATAACGTTATAACGTATTGCGTTATATGGTATGACGTTATAACGTCATAGGTTATACGGTATGACGTTATAACGTAACACGTCATATGGTATGACGTTATAACGTATTACGTAATATGGGACGACGTTATAACGCATTATGTTATATGGGATGACGTTATAACGTATTACGTTATATGGAATACCGTTATAACGTATTAGGTTATATGGTATGACGCTATAACGTATTACGTTATATGGCATGACGTTATAACGTAATACGTTATATGGTATGACGTTAATACGTAAATAGGTTATATGGTATGACGTTACACCGAATTACGTTATATGGTATGACATTATAACGTAAATAGGTTATATGGTATGACGTTATACCGTATTACGTTATATGGGACGACGTTATAACGTATTGCGTTATATGGTATGACGGTAAAACGTATTACGTTATATGGGATGATGTTATAACGTATTACGTAATATGGGATGACGTTATAACGTAATAGGTTATATGGTATAACGTTATAACGTATTACGTTATATGGTATGACGTCATAACGTAATAGGTTATATGGTATGACGTTATAACGTAATACCTTATATGGTATGACGGTATAACGTAAATAGGTTATATGGTATGACGTTATAACGTATTGCGTTATATGGGATGACTTTATAACGTATTACGTTATATGGGATGATGTTATAACGTAATAGGTTATATGGTATAACGTTATAACGTATTACGTTATATGGTATGACGTCATAACGTAATAGGTTATATGGCATGACGTTATAACGTAATACCTTATATGGTATGACGTTATAACGTAAATAGGTTATATGGTATGACGTTATACCGTATTACGTTATATGGGATGACGTTATAACGCATTACGTAATATGGGATGACGTTATAACGTATTACGTCATGTGGGAAGACGTTATAACGTATTGCGTTATATGGGATGACGTTATAACGTATTACGTTATATGGGAAGACGTTATAACGTATTGCGTTTAATGCTATGACGTTATAACGTATTACGTTATATGGGATGACGTTATAACGTATTACGTAATATGGGATGACGTTATAACGTAATAAGTTATATGGCATGACGCTATAACGTAATACGTTATATGGTATGACGTTATAACGTAAGTAGATTATATGGTATGACGTTATACCGTATTACGTTATATGGGATGACGTTATAACGCATTACGTAATATGGGATGACGTTATATCGTATTACGTTACGTGGCACGACGTTATAACGTATTACGTTATATGGGATGACGTTATAACGTAATAGGTTATATGGTATAACGTTATAACGTATTACGTTATATGGTATGACGTTATAACGTCATAGGTTATACGGTATGACGTTATAACGTAATACGTCATATGGTATGACGTCATAACGTATTACATAATATGGGACGACGTTATAACGCATTACGTTATATGGGATGACGTTATAACGTATTACGTTATATGGAATACCGTTATAACGTATTAGGTTATATGGTATGACGCTATAACGTGTCACGTTATATGGCATGACGTTATAACGTAATACGTTATATGGTATGACGTTAATACGTAAGTAGGTTATATGGTATGACGTTATACCGAATTACGTTATATGGTATGACATTATAACGTAAATAGTTTAAATGGTATGACGTTATACCGTATTACGTTATATGGGACGACGTTATAACGTATTGCGTTATATGGTATGACGTTATAACGTATTACGTTATATGAGATGACGTTATAACGTATTACGTAATATGGGATGACGTTATAACGTAATAGGTTATATGGTATAACTTTATAACGTATTACGTTATATGGTATGACGTCATAACGTAATAGGTTATATGGTATGACGTTATAACGTAATAGCTTATATGGTATGACGTTATAACGTAATACCTTATATGGTATGACGTTATAACGTAAATAGGTTATATGGTATGACGTTATACCGTATTACGTTATATGGGATGACGTTATAACGCATTACGTAATATGGGATGACGTTATAACGTATTACGTTATGTGGGAAGACGTTATAACGTATTGCGTTATATGGGATGACGTTATAACGTATTACGTTATATGGGAAGACGTTATAACGTATTGCGTTTAATGCTATGACGTTATAACGTATTACGTTATATGGGATGACGTTATAACGTATTACGTAATATGGGATGACGTTATAACGTAATAAGTTATATGGCATAACGCTATAACGTAATACGTTATATGGTATGACGTTATAACGTAAATAGATTATATGGTATGACGTTATACCGTATTACGTTATATGGGATGACGTTATAACGCATTACGTAATATGGGATGACGTTATATCGTATTACGTTACGTGGCACGACGTTATAACGTATTACGTTATATGGGATGACGTTATAACGTATTACGTTATATGGCATGACGTTATAACGTAACGCGTTATATGGTATGACGTTATAACGTCATAGGTTATACGGTATGACGTTGTAACGTAATAGGTTATATGGCATGACGCTATAACGTAATACGTTATATGGTATGACGTTATAACGTCATAGGTTATACGGTATGACGTTATACCGTATTACGTTATATGGTATGACGTTATACCGTATTACGTTATATGGGATGACGTTATAACGCATTACGTAATATGGGATGACGTTATAACGTATTACGTTATGTGGGACGACGTTATAACGTATTGCGTTATATGGGATGACGTTATAACGTATTACGTTATATGGGAAGACGTTATAACGTATTGCGTTTAATGGTATGACGTTATAACGTATTACGTAATATGGGATGACGTTATAACGTATTACGTAATATGGCATGACGTTATAACGTAATAGGTTATATCGTATGACGTTATAACGTCATAGGTTATACGGTATGACGTTATACCGTATTACGTTATATGGTATGACGTTATAACGTATTACGTTATATGGGATGACGTTATAACGTATTACGTTATATGGGATGACGTTATAATTATTACGTTATATGGGATGACGTTATAACGTAATAGGTTATATGGCATGACGTTATAACGTATTACGTTATGTGGGACGACGTTATAACGTATTGCGTTATATGGTATGACGTTATAACGTCATAGGTTATACGGTATGACGTTGTAACGTAATAGGTTATATGGCATGACGCTATAACGTAATACGTTATATGGTATGACGTTATAACGTAAATAGGTTATATGGTATGACGTTATACCATATTACGTTATATGGTATGACGTCATAACGTAATGGGTTATATGGCATGACGTTATAACGTAATACCTTATATGGTATGACGTTATAACGTAAATAGGTTATATGGTATGACGTTATACCGTATTACGTTATATGGTATGACGTTATAACGTAAATAGGTTATATGGTATGACGTTATACCGTATTACGTTATATGGGATGACGTTATAACGCATTACGTAATATGGGATGACGTTATAACGTATTACGTTATGTGGGAAGACGTTATATCGTATTGAGTTATATGGGATGACGTTATAACGTATTACGTTATATGGGAAGACGTTATAACGTATTGCGTTTAATGCTATGACGTTATAACGTATTACGTTATATGGGATGACGTTATAACGTATTACGTAATATGGGATGACGTTATAACGTAATAAGTTATATGGCATGACGCTATAACGTAATACGTTATATGGTATGACGTTATAACGTAAATAGATTGTACGGTATGACGTTATACCTTATTACGTTATATGGGATGACGTTATAACGCATTACGTAATATGGGATGACGTTATATCGTATTACGTTACGTGGCACGACGTTATAACGTATTACGTTATATGGGATGACGTTATAACGTATTACGTTATATGGCATGACGTTATAACGTAACGCGTTATATGGTATGACGTTATAACGTCATAGGTTATACGGTATGACGTTGTAACGTAATAGGTTATATGGCATGACGCTATAACGTAATACGTTATATGGTATGACGTTATAACGTCATAGGTTATACGGTATGACGTTATACCGTATTACGTTATATGGTATGACGTTATACCGTATTACGTTATATGGGATGACGTTATAACGCATTACGTAATATGGGATGACGTTATAACGTATTACGTTATGTGGGACGACGTTATAACGTATTGCGTTATATGGGATGACGTTATAACGTATTACGTTATATGGGAAGACGTTATATGGGAAGACGTTATAACGTATTGCGTTTAATGGTATGACGTTATAACGTATTACGTAATATGGGATGACGTTATAACGTATTACGTAATATGGCATGACGTTATAACGTAATAGGTTATATCGTATGACGTTATAACGTCATAGGTTATACGGTATGACGTTATACCGTATTACGTTATATGGTATGACGTTATAACGTATTACGTTATATGGGATGACGTTATAACGTATTACGTTATTTGGGATGACGTTATAATTATTACGTTATATGGGATGACGTTATAACGTAATAGGTTATATGGCATGACGTTATAACGTATTACGTTATGTGGGACGACGTTATAACGTATTGCGTTATGTGGGACGACGTTATAACGTATTGCGTTTAATGGTATGACGTTATAACGTATTACGTAATATGGGATGACGTTATAACGTATTACGTAATATGGCATGACGTTATAACGTAATACGTTATATGGTATGACGTTATAACGTCATAGGTTATACGGTATGACGTTATACCGTATTACGTTATATGGTATGACGTTATACCGTATTACGTTATATGGGATGACGTTATAACGCATTACGTAACATGGGATGACGTTATAACGTATTACGTTATGTGGGACGACGTTATAACGTATTGCGTTATATGGGATGACGTTATAACGTATTACGTTATATGGGAAGACGTTATAACGTATTGCGTTTAATGGTATGACGTTATAACGTATTACGTAATATGGGATGACGTTATAACGTATTACGTAATATGGCATGACGTTATAACGTAATAGGTTATATCGTATGACGTTATAACGTCATAGGTTATACGGTATGACGTTATACCGTATTACGTTATATGGTATGACGTTATACCGTATTACGTTATATGGGATGACGTTATAACGCATTACGTAATATGGGATGACGTTATAACGTATTACGTTATGTGGGACGACGTTATAACGTATTGCGTTATACGGTATGACGTTGTAACGTAATAGGTTATATGGCATGACGCTATAACGTAATACGTTATATGGTATGACGTTATAACGTAAATAGGTTATATGGTATGACGTTATACCGTATTACGTTATATGGTATGACGTCATAACGTAATGGGTTATATGGCATGACGTTATAACGTAATACCTTATATGGTATGACGTTATAACGTAAATAGGTTATATGGTATGACGTTATACCGTATTACGTTATATGGTATGACGTTATAACGTATTACGTTATATGGGATGACGTTATAACGTATTACGTTATATGGGATGACGTTATAATTATTACGTTATATGGGATGACGTTATAACGTAATAGGTTATATGGCATGACGTTATAACGTATTACGTTATGTGGGACGACGTTATAACGTATTGCATTATATGGGATGACGTTATAACGTACTACGTTATATGGGATGACGTTTAACGTATTACGTTATATGGTATGACGTCATAACGTAATAGGTTATATGGCATGACGTTATAACGTAATACCTTATATGGTATGACGTTATAACGTAAATAGGTTATATGGTATGACGTTATACCGTATTACGTTATATGGTATGTCGTTATAACGTATTACGTTATATGGGATGACGTTATAACGTATTACGTTATATGGGATGACGTTATAATTATTACGTAATATGGGATGACGTCATAACGTAATAGGTTATGTGGGACGACGTTATAACGTATTGCGTTATATGGGATGACGTTATAACGCATTACGTAATATGGGATGACGTTATAACGTATTACGTTATGTGGGACGACGTTATAACGTATTGCGTTATATGGGATGACGTTATAACGTACTACGTTATATGGGATGACGTTATAACGTATTACGTTATATGGGATGACGTTATAACGTAATAGGTTATATGGTATGACGTTATAACGTATTACGTTATATGGAATACCGTTATAACGTATTAGGTTATATGGTATGACGCTATAACGTATTACGTTATATGGCTTGACGTTATAACGTAATACGTTATATGGTATGACGTTATAACGTATTACGTTATATGGGATGACGTTATAACGTAATTGGTTATATGGTATAACGTTATAACGTATTGCGTTATATGGTATGACGTTATAACGTCATAGGTTATACGGTATGACGTTATAACGTAACACGTCCTTTGGTATGACGTTATAACGTATTACGTAATATGGGACGACGTTATAACGCATTACGTTATATGGGATGACGTTATAACGTATTACGTTATATGGAATACCGTTATAACGTATTAGGTTATATGGTATGACGCTATAACGTATTACGTTATATGGCATTACGTTAAAACGTAATACGTTATATGGTATGACGTTAATACGTAAATAGGTTATATGGTATGACGTTATACCGAATTACGTTATATGGTATGACATTATAACGTAAATAGGTTATATGGTATGACGTTATACCGTATTACGTTATATGGGACGACGTTATAACGTAATGCGTTATATGGTATGACGTTATAACGTCATAGGTTATACGGTATGACGTTGTAACGTAATAGGTTATATGGCATGACGCTATAACGTAATACGTTATATGGTATGACGTTATAACGTAAATATGTTATATGGTATAACGTTATACCGTATTACGTTATATGGTATGACGTCATAACGTAATAGGTTATATGGCATGACGTTATAACGTAATACCTTATATGGTATGACGTTATAACGTAAATAGGTTATATGGTATGACGTTATACCGTATTACGTTATATGGGATGACGTTATAACGCATTACGTAATATGGGATGACGTTATAACGTATTACGTTATGTGGGACGACGTTATAACGTATTGCGTTATATGGGATGACGTTATAACGTATTACGTTATATGGGAAGACGTTATAACGTATTGCGTTTAATGGTATGACGTTATAACGTATTACGTAATATGGGATGACGTTATAACGTATTACGTAATATGGCATGACGTTATAACGTAATAGGTTATATCGTATGACGTTATAACGTCATAGGTTATACGGTATGACTTTATAACGTAATAGGTTATATGGCATGACGCTATAACGTAATACGTTATATGGTATGACGTTATAACGTATTACGTTATATGGGATGACGTTATAACGTAATACGTTATATGGTATGACGTTATAACGTATTACGTTATATGGGATGACGTTATAACGTAATAGGTTATATGGTATAACGTTATAACGTATTGCGTTATATGGTATGACGCTATAACGTCATAGGTTATACGGTATGACGTTATAACGTAACACGTCATATGGTATAACGTTATAACGTATTACGTTATATGGTATGACGTCATAACGTAATAGGTTATATGGCATGACGTTGTAACGTAATAGGTTATATGGCATGACGCTATAACGTAATACCTTATATGGTATGACGTTATAACGTAAATAGGTTATATGGTATGACGTTATACCGTATTACGTTATATGAGATGACGTTATAACGCATTACGTAATATGGGATGACGTTCTAACGTATTACGTTATGTGGGACGACGTTATAACGTATTGCGTTATATGGGATGACGTTATAACGTATTACGTTATATGGGATGACGTTATAACGCATTACGTAATATGGGATGACGTTATAACGTATTACGTAATATGGGATGACGTTATAACGTAATAGGTTATATGGTATAACGTTATAACGTATTAGGTTATATGGTATGACGCTATAACGTATTACGATATATGGCATGACGTTATAACGTAATGCGTTATATGGTATGACGTTATAACGTCATAGGTTATACGGTATGACGTTGTAACGTAATAGGTTATATGGCATGACGCTATAACGTAATACGTTATATGGCATGACGTTATAACGTAATACGTTATATGGTGTGACGGTAATACGTAAATAGGTTATATGGTATGACGTTACACCGAATTACGTTATATGGGATGACGTTATAACGCATTACGTAATATGGGATGACGTTCTAACGTATTACGTTATGTGGGACGACGTTATAACGTATTGCGTTATATGGTATGACGTTATAACGTATTACGTTATATGAGATGACGTTATAACGTATTACGTAATATGGGATGACGTTATAACGTAATAGGTCATATGGTATAACTTTATAACGTATTACGTTATATGGTATGACGTCATAACGTAATAGGTTATATGGTATGACGTTATAACGTAATACCTTATATGGTATGACGTTATAACGTAAATAGGTTAAATGGTATGACGTTATACCGTATTACGTTATATGGGATGACGTTATAACGCATTACGTAATATGGGATGACGTCATAACGTAATAGGTTATGTGGGACGACGTTATAACGTATTGCGTTATATGGGATGACGTTATAACGTATTACGTTATATGGGAAGACGTTATAACGTATTGCGTTTAATGGTATGACGTTATAACGTATTACGTTATATGGGATGACGTTATAACGTATTACGTAATATGGCATGACGTTATAACGTATTACGTTATATGGGATGACGTCATAATTATTACGTTATATGGGATGACGTTATAACGTAATAGGTTATATGGTATGACGTTATAACTTCATAGGTTATATCGTATGACGTTATACCGAATTGCGTTATATGGTATGACGTTATAGCGTAAATAGGTTATATGGTATGACGTTATACCGTATTACGTTATATGGGATGACGTTATAACGCATTACGTAATATGGGATGACGTTATAACGTATTACGTTATATGGGATGACGTTATAACGTAATAGGTTATATGGTATGACGTTATAAAGTAAATAGGTTATATGGTATGACGTTATACCGAATCACGTTATATGGTATGACGTTATAACGTAAATATGTTATATGGTATGACGTTATATCGTATTACGTTATATGGGATGACGTTATAACGCATTACGTAATATGGGATGACGTTATAACGTATTACGTTATGTGGGACGACGTTATAACGTATTGCGTTATATGGGATGACGTTATAACATATTGCGTTATATGGGATGACGCTATAACGTATTACGTTATATGGCATGACGTTATTACGTAATACGTTATGTGTTATGACGTTATAACGTTAATAGGTTATATGGTATGACGTTATACCGAATTACGTTATATGGTATGACGTTATAACGTAAATAGGTTATATAGTATGACGTTATACCGTATTACGTTATATGGGATGACGTTATAACGCATTACGTAATATGGGATTACGTTATAACGGATTACGTTATATGAGACGACGTTATAACTTATTGCGTTATATGGGATGACGTTATAACGTATTACGTTATATGGGATGACGTTATAACGTATTACGTTATATGGGAAGACGTTATAACGTATTGCGTTATATGGTATGACGTTATAACGTATTACGTTATATGGGATGACATTATAACGTATTACGTAATATGGGATGACGTTATAACGTAACAGGTTATACGGTATAACGCTATAACGTATTACGTTTTATGGTATGACGTTATAACGTAATAGGTTATATGGTATGACGTTATACCGTATTACGTTATATGGGATGACGTTATAACGTATTGCGTTATATGGTATGACGTTATAACGTATTACGTTATATGGGATGACGTTATAACGTATTACGTTATATGGGATGACGTTATAACTTAATAGGTTATATTGTATGACGTTATACCGAATTACGTTATATGGTATGACGTTATAACGTAAATAGGTTATATGGTATGACGTTATACCGTATTACGTTATATGGGATGTCGTTATAACGCATTACGTAATATGGGATGACGTTATAACGTATTACGTTATGTGGGTCGACGTTATAACGTATTGCGTTATATGGGATGACGTTATAACGTACTACGTTATATGGGATGACGTTATAACGTATTACGTTATATGGGATGACGTTATAACGTAATAGGTTATATGGTATGACGTTATAAAGTAAATAGGTTATATGGTATGACGTTATACGGAATCACGTTATATGGTATGACGTTATAACGTAAATAGGTTATATGGTATGACGTTATATCGTATTACGTTATATGGGATGACGTTATAACGCATTACGCAATATGGGATGACGTTATAACGTATTACGTTATATGGAATACCGTTATAACGTATTAGGTTATATGGTATGACGCTATAAAGTATTACGTTATATGGCATTACGTTATAACGTAATACGTTATATGGTATGACGTTAATACGTAAATAGGTTATATGGTATGACGTTATACCGAATTACGTTATATGGTATGACATTATAACGCATTACGTAATATGGGATGACGTTATAACGCATTACGTAATATGGGATGACGTTATAACGTATTACGTTATGTGGGACGACGTTATAACGTATTGCGTTATATGGGATGACGTTATAACGTCTTACGTTATATGGGATGATGTTATAACGTATTACGTTATATGGGATGACGTTATAACGTAATAGGTTATATGGTATAACGTTATAACGTATTACGTTATATGGTATGACGTTACAACGTCATAGGTTATACGGTATGACGTTATAACGTAATACGTCATATGGTATGACGTTATAACGTATTACATAATATGGGACGACGTTATAACGCATTACGTTATATGGGATGACGTTATAACGTATTACGTTATATGGAATACCGTTATAACGTATTAGGTTATATGGTATGACGCTATAACGTATTACGTTATATGGCATGACGTTATAACGTAATACGTTATATGGTATGACGTTAATACGTAAATAGGTTATATGGTATGACGTTATAACGTAATAGGTTATATGGCATGACGCTATAACGTAATACGTTATATGGTATGACGTTATAACGTAAATAGGTTATATAGTATGACGTTATACCGTATTACGTTATATGGGATGACGTTATAACGCATTACGTAATATGGGATTACGTTATAACGGATTACGTTATATGAGACGACGTTATAACTTATTGCGTTATATGGGATGACGTTATAACGTATTACGTTATATGGGATGACGTTATAACGTATTACGTTATATGGGAAGACGTTATAACGTATTGCGTTATATGGTATGACGTTATAACGTATTACGTTATATGGGATGACATTATAACGTATTACGTAATATGGGATGACGTTATAACGTAACAGGTTATACGGTATAACGCTATAACGTATTACGTTTTATGGTATGACGTTATAACGTAATAGGTTATATGGTATGACGTTATACCGTATTACGTTATATGGGATGACGTTATAACGTATTGCGTTATATGGTATGACGTTATAACGTATTACGTTATATGGGATGACGTTATAACGTATTACGTTATATGGGATGACGTTATAACTTAATAGGTTATATTGTATGACGTTATACCGAATTACGTTATATGGTATGACGTTATAACGTAAATAGGTTATATGGTATGACGTTATACCGTATTACGTTATATGGGATGTCGTTATAACGCATTACGTAATATGGGATGACGTTATAACGTATTACGTTATGTGGGTCGACGTTATAACGTATTGCGTTATATGGGATGACGTTATAACGTACTACGTTATATGGGATGACGTTATAACGTATTACGTTATATGGGATGACGTTATAACGTAATAGGTTATATGGTATGACGTTATAAAGTAAATAGGTTATATGGTATGACGTTATACGGAATCACGTTATATGGTATGACGTTATAACGTAAATAGGTTATATGGTATGACGTTATATCGTATTACGTTATATGGGATGACGTTATAACGCATTACGCAATATGGGATGACGTTATAACGTATTACGTTATATGGAATACCGTTATAACGTATTAGGTTATATGGTATGACGCTATAAAGTATTACGTTATATGGCATTACGTTATAACGTAATACGTTATATGGTATGACGTTAATACGTAAATAGGTTATATGGTATGACGTTATACCGAATTACGTTATATGGTATGACATTATAACGCATTACGTAATATGGGATGACGTTATAACGCATTACGTAATATGGGATGACGTTATAACGTATTACGTTATGTGGGACGACGTTATAACGTATTGCGTTATATGGGATGACGTTATAACGTCTTACGTTATATGGGATGATGTTATAACGTATTACGTTATATGGGATGACGTTATAACGTAATAGGTTATATGGTATAACGTTATAACGTATTACGTTATATGGTATGACGTTACAACGTCATAGGTTATACGGTATGACGTTATAACGTAATACGTCATATGGTATGACGTTATAACGTATTACATAATATGGGACGACGTTATAACGCATTACGTTATATGGGATGACGTTATAACGTATTACGTTATATGGAATACCGTTATAACGTATTAGGTTATATGGTATGACGCTATAACGTATTACGTTATATGGCATGACGTTATAACGTAATACGTTATATGGTATGACGTTAATACGTAAATAGGTTATATGGTATGACGTTATAACGTAATAGGTTATATGGCATGACGCTATAACGTAATACGTTATATGGTATGACGTTATAACGTAAATAGATTATATGGTATGACGTTATACCGTATTACGTTATATGGGATGACATTATAACGCATTACGTAATATGGGATGACGTTATAACGTATTACGTTATGTGGGACGACGTTATAACGTATTGCGTTATATGGGATGACGTTATAACGTCTTACGTTATATGGGATGATGTTATAACGTATTACGTTATATGGAATGACGTTATAACGTCATAGGTTATACGGTATGACGTTATAACGTAATACGTCATATGGTATGACGTTATAACGCATTACGTAATATAGGATGACGTTATAACGTATTACGTTATGTGGGACGACGTTATAACGTAATGCGTTATATGGGATGACGTTATAACGTATTACGTTATATGGGATGACGTTATAACGTATTACGTTATATGGGATGACGTTATAACGTAATAGGTTATATGGTATAACGTTATAACGTATTAGGTTATATGGTATGACGTTATACCGTATTACGTTATATGGGACGACGTTATAACGTATTGCGTTATATGGTATGACGGTATAACGTATTACGTTATATGGGATGACGTTATAACGTATTAGGTTATATGGTATGACGGTATAACGTATTACGTTATATTGGATGACGTTATGACGTAATAGCTTATATGGTATAACGTTATAACGTATTGCGTTATACGGTATGACGTTATAACGTCATAGGTTATACGGTATGACGTTATAACGTAACACGTCATATGGTATGACGTTATAACGTATTAGGTAATATGGGACGACGTTATAACGCATTACGTTATATGGGATGACGTTATAAAGTCTTACGTTATATGGGATGACGTTATAACGTATTACGTTATATGGAATACCGTTATAACGTATTAGGTTATATGGTATGACGCTATAACGTATTACGTTATATGGCATGACGTTATAACGTAATACGTTATATGGTATGACGTTAATACGTAAATAGGTTATATGGTATGACGTTATACCGAATTACGTTATATGGTATGACATTATAACGCATTACGTAATATGGGATGACGTTATAACGCATTACGTAATATGGGATGACGTTATAACGTATTACGTTATGTGGGACGACGTTATAACGTATTGCGTTATATGGGATGACGTTATAACGTCTTACGTTATATGGGATGATGTTATAACGTATTACGTTATATGGGATGACGTTATAACGTAATAGGTTATATGGTATAACGTTATAACGTATTACGTTATATGGTATGACGTTATAACGTCATAGGTTATACGGTATGACGTTATAACGTAATACGTCATATGGTATGACGTTATAACGTATTACATAATATGGGACGACGTTATAACGCATTACGTTATATGGGATGACGTTATAACGTATTACGTTATATGGAATACCGTTATAACGTATTAGGTTATATGGTATGACGCTATAACGTATTACGTTATATGGCATGACGTTATAACGTAATACGTTATATGGTGTGACGTTAATACGTAAATAGGTTATATGGTATGACGTTATAACGTAATAGGTTATATGGCATGACGCTATAACGTAATACGTTATATGGTATGACGTTATAACGTAAATAGATTATATGGTATGACGTTATACCGTAATACGTTATATGGTATGACGTTATAACGTAAATAGATTATATGGTATGACGTTATACCGTATTACGTTATATGGGATGACGTTATAACGCATTACGTAATATGGGATGACGTTATAACGTATTACGTTATGTGGGACGACGTTATAACGTATTACGCAATATGGGACGACGTTATAACGTCTTACGTTATATGGGATGATGTTATAACGTATTACGTTATATGGGATGACGTTATAACGTAATAGGTTACATGGTATAACGTTATAACGTATTACGTTATATGGAATGACGTTATAACGTCATAGGTTATACGTTATGACGTTATAACGTAATACGTCATATGGTATGACGTTATAACGCATTACGTAATATAGGATGACGTTATAACGTATTACGTTATGTGGGACGACGTTATAACGTAATGCGTTATATGGGATGACGTTATAACGTATTACGTTATATGGGATGACGTTATAACGTATTACGTTATATGGGATGACGTTATAACGTAATAGGTTATATGGTATAACGTTATAACGTATTAGGTTATATGGTATGACGTTATACCGTATTACGTTATATGGGATGACGTTATAAAGTCTTACGTTATATGGGATGACGTTATAACGTATTACGTTATATGGAATACCGTTATAACGTATTAGGTTATATGGTATGACGCTATAACGTATTACGTTATATGGCATGACGTTATAACGTAATACGTTATATGGTATGACGTTAATACGTAAATAGGTTATATGGTATGACGTTATACCGAATTACGTTATATGGTATGACATTATAACGCATTACGTAATATGGGATGACGTTATAACGCATTACGTAATATGGGATGACGTTATAACGTATTACGTTATATGGAATACCGTCAGAACGTATTAGGTTATATGGTATGACGCTATAACGTATTACGTTATATGGCATGACGTTATAACGTAATACGTTATATGGTGTGACGTTAATACGTAAATAGGTTATATGGTATGACGTTATAACGTAATAGGTTATATGGCATGACGCTATAACGTAATACGTTATATGGTATGACGTTATAACGTAAATAGATTATATGGTATGACGTTATACCGTAATACGTTATATGGTATGACGTTATAACGTAAATAGATTATATGGTATGACGTTATACCGTATTACGTTATATGGGATGACGTTATAACGCATTACGTAATATGGGATGACGTTATAACGTATTACGTTATGTGGGACGACGTTATAACGTATTACGCAATATGGGACGACGTTATAACGTCTTACGTTATATGGGATGATGTTATAACGTATTACGTTATATGGGATGACGTTATAACGTAATAGGTTACATGGTATAACGTTATAACGTATTACGTTATATGGAATGACGTTATAACGTCATAGGTTATACGTTATGACGTTATAACGTAATACGTCATATGGTATGACGTTATAACGCATTACGTAATATAGGATGACGTTATAACGTATTAAGTTATGTGGGACGACGTTATAACGTAATGCGTTATATGGGATGACGTTATAACGTATTACGTTATATGGGATGACGTTATAACGTATTACGTTATATGGGATGACGTTATAACGTAATAGGTTATATGGTATAACGTTATAACGTATTAGGTTATATGGTATGACGTTATACCGTATTACGTTATATGGGATGACGTTATAAAGTCTTACGTTATATGGGATGACGTTATAACGTATTACGTTATATGGAATACCGTTATAACGTATTAGGTTATATGGTATGACGCTATAACGTATTACGTTATATGGCATGACGTTATAACGTAATACGTTATATGGTATGACGTTAATACGTAAATAGGTTATATGGTATGACGTTATACCGAATTACGTTATATGGTATGACATTATAACGCATTACGTAATATGGGATGACGTTATAACGCATTACGTAATATGGGATGACGTTATAACGTATTACGTTATGTGGGACGACGTTATAACGTATTGCGTTATATGGGATGACGTTATAACGTCTTACGTTATATGGGATGATGTTATAACGTATTACGTTATATGGGATGACGTTATAACGTAATAGGTTATATGGTATAACGTTATAACGTATTACGTTATATGGTATGACGTTATAACGTCATAGGTTATACGGTATGATGTTATAACGTAATACGTCATATGGTATGACGTTATAACGTATTACATAATATGGGACGACGTTATAACGCATTACGTTATATGGGATGACGTTATAACGTATTACGTTATATGGAATACCGTTATAACGTATTAGGTTATATTATATGACGTTATAACGTAATACGTTATATGGTATGACGTTATAACGTAAATAAGTTGTATGGTATGACGTTATACCGTATTACGTTATATGGGATGACGTTATAACGTAATACGTTATATGGTATGACGTTATAACGTCATAGGTTATACGGTATGACGTTATAACGTAATAGGTTATATGGCATGACGCTATAACGTAATACGTTATATGGTATGACGTTATAACGTAAATAGATTATATGGTATGACGTTATACCGTATTAGGTTATATGGGATGACGTTATAACGTATTGCGTTATATGGTATGACGTTATAACGTATTACGTTATATGGGATGACGTTATAACGTATTACGTAATATGGGATGACGTTATAACGTAATAGGTTATATGGTATAACGTTATAACGTATTAGGTTATATGGTATGACGCTATAATGTATTACGTTATATGCCATGACGTTATAACGTAATACGTTATATGGTATGACGTTATAACGTCATAGGTTATACGGTATGACGTTATAACGTAATAGGTTATATGGCATGACGCTATAACGTAATACGTTATATGGTATGACGTTATAACGTAAATAGATTATATGGTATGACGTTATACCGTATTAGGTTAAATGGGATGACGTTATAACGCATTACGTAATATGGGATGACGTTATAACGCATTACGTTATGTGGGACGACGTTATAACGTATTACGCAATATGGGACGACGTTATAACGTCTTACGTTATATGGGATGATGTTATAACGTATTACGTTATATGGGATGACGTTATAACGTAATAGGTTACATGGTATAACGTTATAACGTATTACGTTATATGGAATGACGTTATAACGTCATAGGTTATACGTTATGACGTTATAACGTAATACGTCATATGGTATGACGTTATAACGCATTACGTAATATAGGATGACGTTATAACGTATTAAGTTATGTGGGACGACGTTATAACGTAATGCGTTATATGGGATGACGTTATAACGTATTACGTTATATGGGATGACGTTATAACGTATTACGTTATATGGGATGACGTTATAACGTAATAGGTTATATGGTATAACGTTATAACGTATTAGGTTATATGGTATGACGTTATACCGTATTACGTTATATGGGATGACGTTATAAAGTCTTACGTTATATGGGATGACGTTATAACGTATTACGTTATATGGAATACCGTTATAACGTATTAGGTTATATGGTATGACGCTATAACGTATTACGTTATATGGCATGACGTTATAACGTAATACGTTATATGGTATGACGTTAATACGTAAATAGGTTATATGGTATGACGTTATACCGAATTACGTTATATGGTATGACATTATAACGCATTACGTAATATGGGATGACGTTATAACGCATTACGTAATATGGGATGACGTTATAACGTATTACGTTATGTGGGACGACGTTATAACGTATTGCGTTATATGGGATGACGTTATAACGTCTTACGTTATATGGGATGATGTTATAACGTATTACGTTATATGGGATGACGTTATAACGTAATAGGTTATATGGTATAACGTTATAACGTATTACGTTATATGGTATGACGTTATAACGTCATAGGTTATACGGTATGATGTTATAACGTAATACGTCATATGGTATGACGTTATAACGTATTACATAATATGGGACGACGTTATAACGCATTACGTTATATGGGATGACGTTATAACGTATTACGTTATATGGAATACCGTTATAACGTATTAGGTTATATTATATGACGTTATAACGTAATACGTTATATGGTATGACGTTATAACGTAAATAAGTTGTATGGTATGACGTTATACCGTATTACGTTATATGGGATGACGTTATAACGTAATACGTTATATGGTATGACGTTATAACGTCATAGGTTATACGGTATGACGTTATAACGTAATAGGTTATATGGCATGACGCTATAACGTAATACGTTATATGGTATGACGTTATAACGTAAATAGATTATATGGTATGACGTTATACCGTATTAGGTTATATGGGATGACGTTATAACGTATTGCGTTATATGGTATGACGTTATAACGTATTACGTTATATGGGATGACGTTATAACGTATTACGTAATATGGGATGACGTTATAACGTAATAGGTTATATGGTATAACGTTATAACGTATTAGGTTATATGGTATGACGCTATAATGTATTACGTTATATGGCATGACGTTATAACGTAATACGTTATATGGTATGACGTTATAACGTCATAGGTTATACGGTATGACGTTATAACGTAATAGGTTATATGGCATGACGCTATAACGTAATACGTTATATGGTATGACGTTATAACGTAAATAGATTATATGGTATGACGTTATACCGTATTAGGTTATATGGGATGACGTTATAACGCATTACGTAATATGGGATGACGTTATAACGTATTACGTTATGTGGGACGACGTTATAACGTATTGCGTTATATGGGATGACGTTATAACGTCTTACGTTATATGGTATGACGTTATAACGTATTACGTTATATGGGATGACGTTATAACGTAATTGGTTATATGGTATAACGTTATAACGTATTGCGTTATATGGTATGACGTTATAACGTCATAGGTTATACGGCATGACGTTATAACGTATTACGTAATATGGGACGACGTTATAACGCATTACGTTATATGGCATGACGTTATAACGTAATACGTTATATGGTATGACGTTAATACGTAAATAGGTTATATGGTATGACGTTATACCGAATTACGTTATATGGTATGACATTATAACGCATTACGTAATATGGGATGACGTTATAACGCATTACGTAATATGGGATGACGTTATAACGTATTACGTTATGTGGGACGACGTTATAACGTATTGCGTTATATGGGATGACGTTATAACGTCTTACGTTATATGGGATGATGTTGTAACGTATTACGTTATATAGGATGACGTTATAACGTAATAGGTTATATGGTATAACGTTATAACGTATTACGTTATATGGTATGACGTTATAACGTCATAGGTTATACGGTATGACGTTATAACGTAATACGTCATATGGTATGACGTTATAACGTATTACATAATATGGGACGACGTTATAACGCATTACGTTATATGGGATGACGTTATAACGTATTACGTTATATGGAATACCGTTATAACGTATTAGGTTATATGGTATGACGCTATAACGTATTACGTTATATGGCATGACGTTATAACGTAATACGTTATATGGTATGACGTTAATACGTAAATAGGTTATATGGTATGACGTTATAACGTAATAGCTTATATGGCATGTGGCTATAACGTAATACGTTATATGGTATGACGTTATAACGTAAATAGATTATATGGTATGACGTTATACCGTATTACGTTATATGGGATGACGTTATAACGCATTACGTAATATGGGATGACGTTATAACGTATTACGTTATGTGGGACGACGTTATAACGTATTACGCAATATGGGACGACGTTATAACGTCTTACGTTATATGGGATGATGTTATAACGTATTACGTTATATGGGATGACGTTATAACGTAATAGGTTACATGGTATAACGTTATAACGTATTACGTTATATGGAATGACGTTATAACGTCATAGGTTATACGTTATGACGTTATAACGTAATACGTCATATGGTATGACGTTATAACGCATTACGTAATATAGGATGACGTTATAACGTATTACGTTATGTGGGACGACGTTATAACGTAATGCGTTATATGGGATGACGTTATAACGTATTACGTTATATGGGATGACGTTATAACGTATTACGTTATATGGGATGACGTTATAACGTAATAGGTTATATGGTATAACGTTATAACGTATTAGGTTATATGGTATGACGTTATACCGTATTACGTTATATGGGACGACGTTATAACGTATTGCGTTATATGGTATGACGGTATAACGTATTACGTTATATGGGATGACGTTATAACGTATTAGGTTATATGGTATGACGGTATAACGTATTACGTTATATGGGATGACGTTATGACGTAATAGCTTATATGGTATAACGTTATAACGTATTGCGTTATACGGTATGACGTTATAACGTCATAGGTTATACGGTATGACGTTATAACGTAACACGTCATATGGTATGACGTTATAACGTATTACGTAATATGGGACGACGTTATAACGCATTACGTTATATGGGATGACGTTATAAAGTCTTACGTTATATGGGATGACGTTATAACGTATTACGTTATATGGAATACCGTTATAACGTATTAGGTTATATGGTATGACGCTATAACGTATTACGTTATATGGCATGACGTTTTAACGTAATACGTTATATGGTATGACGTTAATACGTAAATAGGTTATATGGTATGACGTTATACCGAATTACGTTATATGGTATGACATTATAACGTAATACGTTATATGGTGTGACGTTAATACGTAAATAGGTTATATGGTATGACGTTATAACGTAATAGGTTATATGGCATGACGCTATAACGTAATACGTTATATGGTATGACGTTATAACGTAATAGGTTATATGGTATAACGTTATAACGTATTACGTTATATGGTATGACGTTATAACGTCATAGGTTATACGGTATGACGTTATAACGTAATACGTCATATGGTATGACGTTATAACGTATTACATAATATGGGACGACGTTATAACGCATTACGTTATATGGGATGACGTTATAACGTATTACGTTATATGGAATACCGTTATAACGTATTAGGTTATATGGTATGACGCTATAACGTATTACGTTATATGGCATGACGTTATAACGTAATACGTTATATGGTGTGACGTTAATACGTAAATAGGTTATATGGTATGACGTTATAACGTAATAGGTTATATGGCATGACGCTATAACGTAATACGTTATATGGTATGACGTTATAACGTAAATAGATTATATGGTATGACGTTATACCGTAATACGTTATATGGTATGACGTTATAACGTAAATAGATTATATGGTATGACGTTATACCGTATTACGTTATATGGGATGACGTTATAACGCATTACGTAATATGGGATGACGTTATAACGTATTACGTTATGTGGGACGACGTTATAACGTATTACGCAATATGGGACGACGTTATAACGTCTTACGTTATATGGGATGATGTTATAACGTATTACGTTATATGGGATGACGTTATAACGTAATAGGTTACATTTTATAACGTTATAACGTATTACGTTATATGGAATGACGTTATAACGTCATAGGTTATACGTTATGACGTTATAACGTAATACGTCATATGGTATGACGTTATAACGCATTACGTAATATAGGATGACGTTATAACGTATTACGTTATGTGGGACGACGTTATAACGTAATGCGTTATATGGGATGACGTTATAACGTATTACGTTATATGGGATGACGTTGTAACGTATTACGTTATATGGGATGACGTTATAACGTCATAGGTTATATGGTATAACGTTATAACGTATTAGGTTATATGGTATGACGTTATACCGTATTACGTTATATGGGATGACGTTATAAAGTCTTACGTTATATGGGATGACGTTATAACGTATTACGTTATATGGAATACCGTTATAACGTATTAGGTTATATGGTATGACGCTATAACGTATTACGTTATATGGCATGACGTTTTAACGTAATACGTTATATGGTATGACGTTAATACGTAAATAGGTTATATGGTATGACGTTATACCGAATTACGTTATATGGTATGACATTATAACGTAATACGTTATATGGTGTGACGTTAATACGTAAATAGGTTATATGGTATGACGTTATAACGTAATAGGTTATATGGCATGACGCTATAACGTAATACGTTATATGGTATGACGTTATAACGTAATAGGTTATATGGTATAACGTTATAACGTATTACGTTATATGGTATGACGTTATAACGTCATAGGTTATACGGTATGACGTTATAACGTAATACGTCATATGGTATGACGTTATAACGTATTACATAATATGGGACGACGTTATAACGCATTACGTTATATGGGATGACGTTATAACGTATTACGTTATATGGAATACCGTTATAACGTATTAGGTTATATGGTATGACGCTATAACGTATTACGTTATATGGCATGACGTTATAACGTAATACGTTATATGGTGTGACGTTAATACGTAAATAGGTTATATGGTATGACGTTATAACGTAATAGGTTATATGGCATGACGCTATAACGTAATACGTTATATGGTATGACGTTATAACGTAAATAGATTATATGGTATGACGTTATACCGTAATACGTTATATGGTATGACGTTATAACGTAAATAGATTATATGGTATGACGTTATACCGTATTACGTTATATGGGATGACGTTATAACGCATTACGTAATATGGGATGACGTTATAACGTATTACGTTATGTGGGACGACGTTATAACGTATTACGCAATATGGGACGACGTTATAACGTCTTACGTTATATGGGATGATGTTATAACGTATTACGTTATATGGGATGACGTTATAACGTAATAGGTTACATTTTATAACGTTATAACGTATTACGTTATATGGAATGACGTTATAACGTCATAGGTTATACGTTATGACGTTATAACGTAATACGTCATATGGTATGACGTTATAACGCATTACGTAATATAGGATGACGTTATAACGTATTACGTTATGTGGGACGACGTTATAACGTAATGCGTTATATGGGATGACGTTATAACGTATTACGTTATATGGGATGACGTTGTAACGTATTACGTTATATGGGATGACGTTATAACGTCATAGGTTATATGGTATAACGTTATAACGTATTAGGTTATATGGTATGACGTTATACCGTATTACGTTATATGGGATGACGTTATAAAGTCTTACGTTATATGGGATGACGTTATAACGTATTACGTTATATGGAATACCGTTATAACGTATTAGGTTATATGGTATGACGCTATAACGTATTACGTTATATGGCATGACGTTATAACGTAATACGTTATATGGTATGACGTTAATACGTAAATAGGTTATATGGTATGACGTTATACCGAATTACGTTATATGGTATGACATTATAACGCATTACGTAATATGGGATGACGTTATAACGCATTACGTAATATGGGATGACGTTATAACGTATTACGTTATATGGAATACCGTCATAACGTATTAGGTTATATGGTATGACGCTATAACGTATTACGTTATATGGCATGACGTTATAACGTAATACGTTATATGGTGTGACGTTAATACGTAAATAGGTTATATGGTATGACGTTATAACGTAATAGGTTATATGGCATGACGCTATAACGTAATACGTTATATGGTATGACGTTATAACGTAAATAGATTATATGGTATGACGTTATACCGTAATACGTTATATGGTATGACGTTATAACGTAAATAGATTATATGGTATGACGTTATACCGTATTACGTTATATGGGATGACGTTATAACGCATTACGTAATATGGGATGACGTTATAACGTATTACGTTATGTGGGACGACGTTATAACGTATTACGCAATATGGGACGACGTTATAACGTCTTACGTTATATGGGATGATGTTATAACGTATTACGTTATATGGGATGACGTTATAACGTAATAGGTTACATGGTATAACGTTATAACGTATTACGTTATATGGAATGACGTTATAACGTCATAGGTTATACGTTATGACGTTATAACGTAATACGTCATATGGTATGACGTTATAACGCATTACGTAATATAGGATGACGTTATAACGTATTAAGTTATGTGGGACGACGTTATAACGTAATGCGTTATATGGGATGACGTTATAACGTATTACGTTATATGGGATGACGTTATAACGTATTACGTTATATGGGATGACGTTATAACGTAATAGGTTATATGGTATAACGTTATAACGTATTAGGTTATATGGTATGACGTTATACCGTATTACGTTATATGGGATGACGTTATAAAGTCTTACGTTATATGGGATGACGTTATAACGTATTACGTTATATGGAATACCGTTATAACGTATTAGGTTATATGGTATGACGCTATAACGTATTACGTTATATGGCATGACGTTATAACGTAATACGTTATATGGTATGACGTTAATACGTAAATAGGTTATATGGTATGACGTTATACCGAATTACGTTATATGGTATGACATTATAACGCATTACGTAATATGGGATGACGTTATAACGCATTACGTAATATGGGATGACGTTATAACGTATTACGTTATGTGGGACGACGTTATAACGTATTGCGTTATATGGGATGACGTTATAACGTCTTACGTTATATGGGATGATGTTATAACGTATTACGTTATATGGGATGACGTTATAACGTAATAGGTTATATGGTATAACGTTATAACGTATTACGTTATATGGTATGACGTTATAACGTCATAGGTTATACGGTATGATGTTATAACGTAATACGTCATATGGTATGACGTTATAACGTATTACATAATATGGGACGACGTTATAACGCATTACGTTATATGGGATGACGTTATAACGTATTACGTTATATGGAATACCGTTATAACGTATTAGGTTATATTATATGACGTTATAACGTAATACGTTATATGGTATGACGTTATAACGTAAATAAGTTGTATGGTATGACGTTATACCGTATTACGTTATATGGGATGACGTTATAACGTAATACGTTATATGGTATGACGTTATAACGTCATAGGTTATACGGTATGACGTTATAACGTAATAGGTTATATGGCATGACGCTATAACGTAATACGTTATATGGTATGACGTTATAACGTAAATAGATTATATGGTATGACGTTATACCGTATTAGGTTATATGGGATGACGTTATAACGTATTGCGTTATATGGTATGACGTTATAACGTATTACGTTATATGGGATGACGTTATAACGTATTACGTAATATGGGATGACGTTATAACGTAATAGGTTATATGGTATAACGTTATAACGTATTAGGTTATATGGTATGACGCTATAATGTATTACGTTATATGGCATGACGTTATAACGTAATACGTTATATGGTATGACGTTATAACGTCATAGGTTATACGGTATGACGTTATAACGTAATAGGTTATATGGCATGACGCTATAACGTAATACGTTATATGGTATGACGTTATAACGTAAATAGATTATATGGTATGACGTTATACCGTATTAGGTTATATGGGATGACGTTATAACGCATTACGTAATATAGGATGACGTTATAACGTATTACGTTATGTGGGACGACGTTATAACGTAATGCGTTATATGGGATGTCGTTATAACGTATTACGTTATATGGGATGACGTTATAACGTATTACGTTATATGGGATGACGTTATAACGTAATAGGTTATATGGTATAACGTTATAACGTATTAGGTTATATGGTATGACGTTATACCGTATTACGTTATATGGGATGACGTTATAAAGTCTTACGTTATATGGGATGACGTTATAACGTATTACGTTATATGGAATACCGTTATAACGTATTAGGTTATATGGTATGACGCTATAACGTATTACGTTATATGGCATGACGTTATAACGTAATACGTTATATGGTATGACGTTAATACGTAAATAGGTTATATGGTATGACGTTATACCGAATTACGTTATATGGTATGACATTATAACGCATTAGGTAATATGGGATGACGTTATAACGCATTACGTAATATGGGATGACGTTGTAACGTATTACGTTATATGGAATACCGTCATAACGTATTAGGTTATATGGTATGACGCTATAACGTATTACGTTATATGGCATGACGTTATAACGTAATACGTTATATGGTGTGACGTTAATACGTAAATAGGTTATATGGTATGACGTTATAACGTAATAGGTTATATGGCATGACGCTATAACGTAATACGTTATATGGTATGACGTTATAACGTAAATAGATTATATGGTATGACGTTATACCGTAATACGTTATATGGTATGACGTTATAACGTAAATAGATTATATGGTATGACGTTATACCGTATTACGTTATATGGGATGACGTTATAACACATTACGTAATATGGGATGACGTTATAACGTATTACGTTATGTGGGACGACGTTATAACGTATTACGCAATATGGGACGACGTTATAACGTCTTACGTTATATGGGATGATGTTATAACGTATTACGTTATATGGGATGACGTTATAACGTAATAGGTTACATGGTATAACGTTATAACGTATTACGTTATATGGAATGACGTTATAACGTCATAGGTTATACGTTATGACGTTATAACGTAATACGTCATATGGTATGACGTTATAACGCATTACGTAATATAGGATGACGTTATAACGTATTAAGTTATGTGGGACGACGTTATAACGTAATGCGTTATATGGGATGACGTTATAACGTATTACGTTATATGGGATGACGTTATAACGTATTACGTTATATGGGATGACGTTATAACGTAATAGGTTATATGGTATAACGTTATAACGTATTAGGTTATATGGTATGACGTTATACCGTATTACGTTATATGGGATGACGTTATAAAGTCTTACGTTATATGGGATGACGTTATAACGTAATAGGTTATATGGTATAACGTTATAACGTATTACGTTATATGGTATGACGTTATAACGTCATAGGTTATACGGTATGATGTTATAACGTAATACGTCATATGGTATGACGTTATAACGTATTACATAATATGGGACGACGTTATAACGCATTACGTTATATGGGATGACGTTATAACGTATTACGTTATATGGAATACCGTTATAACGTATTAGGTTATATTATATGACGTTATAACGTAATACGTTATATGGTATGACGTTATAACGTAAATAAGTTGTATGGTATGACATTATAACGCATTACGTAATATGGGATGACGTTATAACGCATTACGTAATATGGGATGACGTTATAACGTATTACGTTATGTGGGACGACGTTATAACGTATTGCGTTATATGGGATGACGTTATAACGTCTTACGTTATATGGGATGATGTTATAACGTATTACGTTATATGGGATGACGTTATAACGTAATAGGTTATATGGTATAACGTTATAACGTATTACGTTATATGGTATGACGTTATAACGTCATAGGTTATACGGTATGATGTTATAACGTAATACGTCATATGGTATGACGTTATAACGTATTACATAATATGGGACGACGTTATAACGCATTACGTTATATGGGATGACGTTATAACGTATTACGTTATATGGAATACCGTTATAACGTATTAGGTTATATTATATGACGTTATAACGTAATACGTTATATGGTATGACGTTATAACGTAAATAAGTTGTATGGTATGACGTTATACCGTATTACGTTATATGGGATGACGTTATAACGTAATACGTTATATGGTATGACGTTATAACGTCATAGGTTATACGGTATGACGTTATAACGTAATAGGTTATATGGCATGACGCTATAACGTAATACGTTATATGGTATGACGTTATAACGTAAATAGATTATATGGTATGACGTTATACCGTATTAGGTTATATGGGATGACGTTATAACGTATTGCGTTATATGGTATGACGTTATAACGTATTACGTTATATGGGATGACGTTATAACGTATTACGTAATATGGGATGACGTTATAACGTAATAGGTTATATGGTATAACGTTATAACGTATTAGGTTATATGGTATGACGCTATAATGTATTACGTTATATGGCATGACGTTATAACGTAATACGTTACATGGTATGACGTTATAACGTCATAGGTTATACGGTATGACGTTATAACGTAATAGGTTATATGGCATGACGCTATAACGTAATACGTTATATGGTATGACGTTATAACGTAAATAGATTATATGGTATGACGTTATACCGTATTAGGTTATATGGGATGACGTTATAACGCATTACGTAATATGGGATGACGTTATAACGTATTACGTTATGTGGGACGACGTTATAACGTATTGCGTTATATGGGATGACGTTATAACGTCTTACGTTATATGGTATGACGTTATAACGTATTACGTTATATGGGATGACGTTATAACGTAATTGTTTATATGGTATAACGTTATAACGTATTGCGTTATATGGTATGACGTTATAACGTCATAGGTTATACGGCATGACGTTATAACGTAACACGTCATATGGTATGACGTTATAACGTATTACGTAATATGGGACGACGTTATAACGCATTACGTTATATGGCATGACGTTATAACGTAATACGTTATATGGTATGACGTTAATACGTAAATAGGTTATATGGTATGACGTTATACCGAATTACGTTATATGGTATGACATTATAACGCATTACGTAATATGGGATGACGTTATAACGCATTACGTAATATGGGATGACGTTATAACGTATTACGTTATGTGGGACGACGTTATAACGTATTGCGTTATATGGGATGACGTTATAACGTCTTACGTTATATGGGATGATGTTGTAACGTATTACGTTATATAGGATGACGTTATAACGTAATAGGTTATATGGTATAACGTTATAACGTATTACGTTATATGGTATGACGTTATAACGTCATAGGTTATACGGTATGACGTTATAACGTAATACGTCATATGGTATGACGTTATAACGTATTACATAATATGGGACGACGTTATAACGCATTACGTTATATGGGATGACGTTATAACGTATTACGTTATATGGAATACCGTTATAACGTATTAGGTTATATGGTATGACGCTATAACGTATTACGTTATATGGCATGACGTTATAACGTAATACGTTATATGGTATGACGTTAATACGTAAATAGGTTATATGGTATGACGTTATAACGTAATAGCTTATATGGCATGTGGCTATAACGTAATACGTTATATGGTATGACGTTATAACGTAAATAGATTATATGGTATGACGTTATACCGTATTACGTTATATGGGATGACGTTATAACGCATTACGTAATATGGGATGACGTTATAACGTATTACGTTATGTGGGACGACGTTATAACGTATTACGCAATATGGGACGACGTTATAACGTCTTACGTTATATGGGATGATGTTATAACGTATTACGTTATATGGGATGACGTTATAACGTAATAGGTTACATGGTATAACGTTATAACGTATTACGTTATATGGAATGACGTTATAACGTCATAGGTTATACGTTATGACGTTATAACGTAATACGTCATATGGTATGACGTTATAACGCATTACGTAATATAGGATGACGTTATAACGTATTACGTTATGTGGGACGACGTTATAACGTAATGCGTTATATGGGATGACGTTATAACGTATTACGTTATATGGGATGACGTTATAACGTATTACGTTATATGGGATGACGTTATAACGTAATAGGTTATATGGTATAACGTTGTAACGTATTAGGTTATATGGTATGACGTTATACGGTATTACGTTATATGGGACGACGTTATAACGTATTGCGTTATATGGTATGACGCTATAACGTATTACGTAATATGGGACGACGTTATAACGCATTACGTTATATGGGATGACGTTATAAAGTCTTACGTTATATGGGATGACGTTATAACGTATTACGTTATATGGAATACCGTTATAACGTATTAGGTTATATGGTATGACGCTATAACGTATTACGTTATGTGGCATGACGTTTTAACGTAATACGTTATATGGTATGACGTTAATACGTAAATAGGTTATATGGTATGACGTTATACCGAATTACGTTATATGGTATGACATTATAACGTAATACGTTATATGGTGTGACGTTAATACGTAAATAGGTTATATGGTATGACGTTATAACGTAATAGGTTATATGGCATGACGCTATAACGTAATACGTTATATGGTATGACGTTATAACGTAATAGGTTATATGGTATAACGTTATAACGTATTACGTTATATGGTATGACGTTATAACGTCATAGGTTATACGGTATGACGTTATAACGTAATACGTCATATGGTATGACGTTATAACGTATTACATAATATGGGACGACGTTATAACGCATTACGTTATATGGGATGACGTTATAACGTATTACGTTATATGGAATACCGTTATAACGTATTAGGTTATATGGTATGACGCTATAACGTATTACGTTATATGGCATGACGTTATAACGTAATACGTTATATGGTGTGACGTTAATACGTAAATAGGTTATATGGTATGACGTTATAACGTAATAGGTTATATGGCATAACGCTATAACGTAATACGTTATATGGTATGACGTTATAACGTAAATAGATTATATGGTATGACGTTATACCGTAATACGTTATATGGTATGACGTTATAACGTAAATAGATTATATGGTATGACGTTATACCGTATTACGCAATATGGGACGACGTTATAACGCATTACGTTATATGGGATGACGTTATAACGTATTACGTTATATGGAATACCGTTATAACGTATTAGGTTATATTATATGACGTTATAACGTAATACGTTATATGGTATGACGTTATAACGTAAATAGGTTATATGGTACGACGTTATACCGTATTACGTTATATGGGATGACGTTATAACGTAATACGTTATATGGTATGACGTTATAACGTCATAGGTTATACGGTATGACGTTATAACGTAATAGGTTATATGGCATGACGCTATAACGTAATACGTTATATGGTATGACGTTATAACGTAAATAGATTATATGGTATGACGTTATACCGTATTAGGTTATATGGGATGACGTTATAACGTATTGCGTTATATGGTATGACGTTATAACGTATTACGTTATATGGGATGACGTTATAACGTATTACGTAATATGGGATGACGTTATAACGTAATAGGTTATATGGTATAACGTTATAACGTATTAGGTTATATGGTATGACGCTATAATGTATTACGTTATATGGCATGACGTTATAACGTAATACGTTATATGGTATGACGTTATAACGTCATAGGTTATATGGTATAACGTTATAACGTATTGCGTTATATGGTATGACGTTATAACGTCATAGGTTATACGGCATGACGTTATAACGTAACACGTCATATGGTATGACGTTATAACGTATTACGTAATATGGGACGACGTTATAACGCATTACGTTATATGGGATGACGTTATAACGTAAATAGATTATATGGTATGACGTTATACCGTATTAGGTTATATGGGATGACGTTATAACGCATTACGTAATATGGGATGACGTTATAACGTATTACGTTATGTGGGACGACGTTATAACGTATTGCGTTATATGGGATGACGTTATAACGTCTTACGTTATATGGGATGATGTTATAACGTATTACGTTATATGGCATGACGCTATAACGTAATACGTTATATGGTATGACGTTATAACGTAAATAGATTATATGGTATGACGTTATACCGTATTAGGTTATATGGGATGACGTTATAACGCATTACGTAATATGGGATGACGTTATAACGTATTACGTTATGTGGGACGACGTTATAACGTATTGCGTTATATGGGATGACGTTATAACGTCTTACGTTATATGGTATGACGTTATAACGTATTACGTTATATGGGATGACGTTATAACGTAATTGGTTATATGGTATAACGTTATAACGTATTGCGTTATATGGTATGACGTTATAACGTCATAGGTTATACGGCATGACGTTATAACGTAACACGTCATATGGTATGACGTTATAACGTATTACGTAATATGGGACGACGTTATAACGCATTACGTTATATGGGATGACGTTATAACGTATTACGTTATATGGAATACCGTTATAACGTATTAGGTTATATGGTATGACGCTATAACGTATTACGTTATATGGCATTACGTTATAACGTAATACGTTATATGGTATGACGTTAATACGTAAATAGGTTATATGGTATGACGTTATACCGAATTACGTTATATGGTATGACATTATAACGTAAATAGGTTATATGGTATGACGTTATACCGTATTACGTTATATGGGACGACGTTATAACGTATTGCGTTATATGGTATGACGGTATAACGTATTACGTTATATGGGATGACGTTATAACGTATTACGTAATATGGGATGACGTTATAACGCATTACGTTATATGGGATGACGTTATAACGTATTACGTTATGTGGGACGACGTTATAACGTATTGCGTTATATGGGATGACGTTATAACGTATTACGTTATATGGGATGACGTTATAACGCATTACGTTATATGGGATGACGTTATAACGTATTACGTTATGTGGGTCGACGTTATAACGTATTGCGTTATATGGGATGACGTTATAACGTATTACGTTATATGGGATGACGTTATAACACATTACGTAATATGGGATGACGTTATAACGTATTACGTAATATGGGATGACGTTATAACGTAATAGGTTATATGGTATAACGTTATAACGTATTAGGTTATATGGTATGACGCTATAACGTATTACGATATATGGCATGACGTTATAACGTAATGCGTTATATGGTATGACGTTATAACGTCATAGGTTATACGGTATGACGTTGTAACGTAATAGGTTATATGGCATGACGCTATAACGTAATACGTTATATGGTATGACGTTATAACGTAAATAGGTTATATGGTATGACGTTATAACGTAACACGTCATATGGTATGACGTTATAACGTATTACGTAATATGGGACGACGTTATAACGCATTACGTTATATGGGATGACGTTATAAAGTCTTACGTTATATGGGATGACGTTATAACGTATTACGTTATATGGAATACCGTTATAACGTATTAGGTTATATGGTATGACGCTATAACGTATTACGTTATATGGCATGACGTTATAACGTAATACGTTATATGGTATGACGTTAATACGTAAATAGGTTATATGGTATGACGTTATACCGAATTACGTTATATGGTATGACATTATAACGCATTACGTAATATGGGATGACGTTATAACGCATTACGTAATATGGGATGACGTTATAACGTATTACGTTATGTGGGACGACGTTATAACGTATTGCGTTATATGGGATGACGTTATAACGTCTTACGTTATATGGGATGATGTTATAACGTATTACGTTATATGGGATGACGTTATAACGTAATAGGTTATATGGTATAACGTTATAACGTATTACGTTATATGGTATGACGTTATAACGTCATAGGTTATACGGTATGACGTTATAACGTAATACGTCATATGGTATGACGTTATAACGTATTACATAATATGGGACGACGTTATAACGCATTACGTTATATGGGATGACGTTATAACGTATTACGTTATATGGAATACCGTTATAACGTATTAGGTTATATTATATGACGTTATAACGTAATACGTTATATGGTATGACGTTATAACGTAAATAGGTTATATGGTACGACGTTATACCGTATTACGTTATATGGGATGACGTTATAACGTAATAGGTTATATGGCATGACGCTATAACGTAATACGTTATATGGTATGACGTTATAACGTAAATAGATTATATGGTATGACGTTATACCGTATTAGGTTATATGGGATGACGTTATAACGTATTGCGTTATATGGTATGACGTTATAACGTATTACGTTATATGGGATGACGTTATAACGTATTACGTAATATGGGATGACGTTATAACGTAATAGGTTATATTTTATAACGTTATAACGTATTAGGTTATATGGTATGACGCTATAATGTATTACGTTATATGGCATGACGTCATAACGTAATACGTTATATGGTATGACGTTATAACGTCATAGGTTATACGGTATGACGTTATAACGTAATAGGTTATATGGCATGACGCTATAACGTAATACGTTATATGGTATGACGTTATAACGTAAATAGATTATATGGTATGACGTTATACCGTATTAGGTTATATGGGATGACGTTATAACGCATTACGTAATATGGGATGACGTTATAACGTATTACGTTATATGGGATGACGTTATAACGTATTACGTAATATGGGATGACGTTATAACGTAATAGGTTATATGGTATAACGTTATAACGTAATACGTCATATGGTATGACGTTATAACGCATTACGTAATATAGGATGACGTTATAACGTATTACGTTATGTGGGGCGACGTTATAACGTAATGCGTTATATGGGATGACGTTATAACGTCATAGGTTATACGGTATGACGTTATAACGTAACACGTCATATGGTATGACGTTATAACGTATTACGTAATATGGGACGACGTTATAACGCATTACGTTATATGGGATGACGTTATAACGTATTACGTTATATGGAATAGCGTTATAACGTATTAGGTTATATGGTATGACGCTATAACGTATTACGTTATATGGCATTACGTTATAACGTAATACGTTATATGGTATGACGTTAATACGTAAATAGGTTATATGGTATGACGTTATACCGAATTACGTTATATGGTATGACATTATAACGTAAATAGGTTATATGGTATGACGTTATACCGTATTACGTTATATGGGACGACGTTATAACGTATTGCGTTATATGGTATGACGGTATAACGTATTACGTTATATGGGATGACGTTATAACGTATTACGTAATATGGGATGACGTTATAACGCATTACGTTATATGGGATGACGTTATAACGTATTACGTTATGCGGGACGACGTTATAACGTATTGCGTTATATGGGATGACGTTATAACGTATTACGTTATATGGGATGACGTTATAACGCATTACGTTATATGGGATGACGTTATAACGTATTACGTTATGTGGGACGACGTTATAACGTATTGCGTTATATGGGATGACGTTATAACGTATTACGTTATATGGGATGACGTTATAACACATTACGTAATATGGGATGACGTTATAACGTATTACGTAATATGGGATGACGTTATAACGTAATAGGTTATATGGTATAACGTTATAACGTATTAGGTTATATGGTATGACGCTATAACGTATTACGATATATGGCATGACGTTATAACGTAATGCGTTATATGGTATGACGTTATAACGTCATAGGTTATACGGTATGACGTTGTAACGTAATAGGTTATATGGCATGACGCTATAACGTAATACGTTATATGGTATGACGTTATAACGTAAATAGGTTATATGGTATGACGTTATTCCGTATTACGTTATATGGTATGACGTCATAACGTAATAGGTTATATGGCATGACGTTATAACGTAATACCTTATATGGTATGACGTTATAACGTAAATAGGTTATATGGTATGACGTTATACCGTATTACGTTATATGGGATGACGTTATAACGCATTACGTAATATGGGATGACGTTATAACGTATTACGTTATGTGGGACGACGTTATAACGTATTGCGTTATATGGGATGACGTTATAGCGTATTACGTTATATGGGAAGACGTTATAACGTATTGCGTTTAATGGTATGACGTTATAACGTATTACGTAATATGGGATGACGTTATAACGTATTACGTAATATGGCATGACGTTATAACGTAATAGGTTATATCGTATGACGTTATAACGTCATAGGTTATACGGTATGACTTTATAACGTAATAGGTTATATGGCATGACGCTATAACGTAATACGTTATATGGTATGACGTTATAACGTATTACGTTATATGGGATGACGTTATAACGTATTACGTTATATGGGATGACGTTATAATTATTACGTTATATGGGATGACGTTATAACGTAATAGGTTATATGGCATGACGTTATAACTTAATAGGTTATATCGTATGACGTTATACCGAATTACGTTATATGGTATGACGTTATAACGCATTACGTAATATGGGATGACGTTATAACGTATTACGTTATGTGGGACGACGTTATAACGTATTGCGTTATATGGGATGGCGTTATAACGTACTACGTTATATGGGATGACGTTATAACGTATTACGTTATATGGGATGACGTTATAACGTAATACGTTATATGGTATGACGTTATAACGTATTACGTTATATGGGATGACGTTATAACGTAATAGGTTATATGGTATAACGTTATAACGTATTGCGTTATATGGTATGACGCTATAACGTCATAGGTTATACGGTATGACGTTATAACGTAACACGTCATATGGTATAACGTTATAACTTATTACGTTATATGGTATGACGTTATAACGTATTACGTAATATGGGACGACGTTATAACGCATTACGTTATATGGGATGACGTTATAAAGTCTTACGTTATATGGGATGACGTTATAACGTATTACGTTATATGGAATACCGTTATAACGTATTAGGTTATATGGTATGACGCTATAACGTATTACGTTATATGGCATGACGTTATAACGTAATACGTTATATGGTATGACGTTAATACGTAAATAGGTTATATGGTATGACGTTATACCGAATTACGTTATATGGTATGACATTATAACGCATTACGTAATATGGGATGACGTTATAACGCATTACGTAATATGGTATGACGTTATAACGTATTACGTAATATGGGACGACGTTATAACGCATTACGTTATATGGGATGACGTTATAAAGTCTTACGTTATATGGGATGTCGTTATAACGTATTACGTTATATGGAATACCGTTATAACGTATTAGGTTATATGGTATGACGCTATAACGTATTACGTTATATGGCATGACGTTATAACGTAATACGTTATATGGTATGACGTTAATACGTAAATAGGTTATATGGTATGACGTTATACCGAATTACGTTATATGGTATGACCTTATAACGCATTACGTAATATGGGATGACGTTATAACGCATTACGTAATATGGGATGACGTTATAACGTATTACGTTATGTGGGACGACGTTATAACGTATTGCGTTATATGGGATGACGTTATAACGTCTTACGTTATATGGGATGATGTTATAACGTATTACGTTATATGGGATGACGTTATAACGTAATAGGTTATATGGTATAACGTTATAACGTATTACGTTATATGGTATGACGTTATAACGTCATAGGTTATACGGTATGACGTTATAACGTAATACGTCATATGGTATGACGTTATAACGTATTACATAATATGGGACGACGTTATAACGCATTACGTTATATGGGATGACGTTATAACGTATTACGTTATATGGAATACCGTTATAACGTATTAGGTTATATTATATGACGTTATAACGTAATACGTTATATGGTATGACGTTATAACGTAAATAGGTTATATGGTATGACGTTATACCGTATTACGTTATATGGGATGACGTTATAACGTAATACGTTATATGGTATGACGTTATAACGTCATAGGTTATACGGTATGACGTTATAACGTAATAGGTTATATGGCATGACGCTATAACGTAATACGTTATATGGTATGACGTTATAACGTAAATAGATTATATGGTATGACGTTATACCGTATTAGGTTATATGGGATGACGTTATAACGTATTGCGTTATATGGTATGACGTTATAACGTATTACGTTATATGGGATGACGTTATAACGTATTACGTAATATGGGATGACGTTATAACGTATTACGTTATATGGGATGAGGTTATAACGTAATACGTCATATGGTATGACGTTATAACGCATTACGTAATATAGGATGACGTTATAACGTATTACGTAATATGGCATGACGTTATAACGTATTACGTTATATGGGATGACGTCATAATTATTACGTTATATGGTATGACGTCATAACGTAATAGGTTATATGGCATGACGTTATAACGTAATACCTTATACGGTATGACGTTATAACGTAAATAGGTTATATGGTATGACGTTATACCGTATTACGTTATATGAGATGACGTTATAACGCATTACGTAATATGGGATGACGTTATAACGTAATACGTTATATGGTGTGACGGTAATACGTAAATAGGTTATATGGTATGACGTTACACCGAATTACGTTATATGGGATGACGTTATAACGCATTACGTAATATGGGATGACGTTCTAACGTATTACGTTATGTGGGACGACGTTATAACGTATTGCGTTATATGGTATGACGTTATAACGTATTACGTTATATGAGATGACGTTATAACGTATTACGTAATATGGGATGACGTTATAACGTAATAGGTTATATGGTATAACTTTATAACGTATTACGTTATATGGTATGACGTCATAACGTAATAGGTTATATGGTATGACGTTATAACGTAATACCTTATATGGTATGACGTTATAACGTAAATAGGTTAAATGGTATGACGTTATACCGTATTACGTTATATGGGATGACGTTATAACGCATTACGTAATATGGGATGACGTCATAACGTAATAGGTTATGTGGGACGACGTTATAACGTATTGCGTTATATGGGATGACGTTATAACGTATTACGTTATATGGGAAGACGTTATAACGTATTGCGTTTAATGGTATGACGTTATACCGTATTAGGTTATATGGGATGACGTTATAACGTATTGCGTTATATGGTATGACGTTATAACGTATTACGTTATATGGGATGACGTTATAACGTATTACGTAATATGGGATGACGTTATAACGTAATAGGTTATATGGTATAACGTTATAACGTATTAGGTTATATGGTATGACGCTATAATGTATTACGTTATATGGCATGACGTTATAACGTAATACGTTATATGGTATGACGTTATAACGTCATAGGTTATACGGTATGACGTTATAACGTAATAGGTTATATGGCATGACGCTATAACGTAATACGTTATATGGTATGACGTTATAACGTAAATAGATTATATGGTATGACGTTATACCGTATTAGGTTATATGGGATGACGTTATAACGCATTACGTAATATGGGATGACGTTA